>NC_139429.1:6157500-6415000 GCF_905368555.1 Meleagris gallopavo
GTGACCCTGCAGGAAGGTAAATAAATAGGGTGCAGTGGGGTGGTCCCACAGTGAGGTGAGCAGTGCACTGGGCGATGTGTTGGGTTTCCCATTTCTCCAGTAGTCAGGAGACGAGGCAAAGACACCAAAGTGGCAAGAAGGTCTTCAGGATTATAGCTGAACTTGAACATTTTCTAGCTTCCTTTCATCTTTAAGGGACACTAAACAGCCACATACAAGTTCCAGGTCATTTATTAGGAAGAATTTCCCTTCCAAAAGAGTGGTCAGGCACTGGAATGAGCTGCCCAGAGAGGTGGTGCAGTCACCATCCTTGGAGGTGTTTAAGGAAAGGGCAGGTGGAGTACGCAGGGATGTGGTTTAGTGAGCATTGGTGTTGGTATGTGCACAGTTGGATTGCATGATCCTACAGGTCTTTTCCAATCTTACTGATTCTATGATTCTAAGTGCAGAAGGCAATTTCTGCAAGTATTGGCACAGACTTTATCCCCCTCTTCTCTCTGTCACGCAGAGGTGGAGTAGAAATTGTGGCTTGCCATCACTGGTAATGTTTCTGTAGTCCAGGGGATCCCCTGACCCCAGGAGCCTCAAGCCTAACCTGATGATTCTCCATTCACATCAGTGGATATATTTATGCATCCCACTCTGTATCACAGATCTGACACACATTTCTGAGAAATGACAGCAAGTAGGTCTGTAGCTGGTCCTCTGCACTTCTAATCTACCCTGGGGGTTTCTTTCAGTTCCACAAACAGATCCAACCACACCTTCGACAACCCCTAGCTCCGTCTCCGCAATCCAGAGCAGCTTCTTCTTCATTGCCATCAGTCAGCTGCTGATGCTCCTCACTACAAGCAAACTGCTCTCCTAGGAGATGGGGAGAGGAGATGACCCAGCTGTGCTGCTCCTCTCTCCCCACAGCACAGGTGGGAGGGCAGGCAGCTGATCTACTCAGGAAAATCACTCACTTCTTATGCGTTTTAAGATGATAACTGCACTTCTACACTTGATTATAAGGGTCTATGGCCACAGAGCTGATCTCCCCTTACTCCCCTCACCCAGGGCCAGCACACGCAGCAAGATTAGCAAGTCAGAGATCACTCTGACCGGAACAGCTGGAGAAGGTGATTGAGGAGGGCAGACCCCTTCTAACCAGGAGCACTGGATGGGTTAATCCTTTCCTCAACACCTGAGGTCCTGTGAAGCACACAAAAAAAAGAAAGCATGAAAATGCTCAAGAGAGGGGAAAGGCCCTCTCCTCATCTTAGGACTGGTGTGTGCTGAGGAGCTGGAGGAGAGGTCTGTGAGCCACAGCTGGGGCAGAGTTGTTCTGTGTCCTGGAAAGTTCCCTTGGTTTGGTTCTGGCTCTCTGGAATGGTGGAGTGGGTGGGTTTTTTGTTCTCCTTTTTTGGTTTTTTTTTTTTTTTTTTTTTTTTTAAATCAGTAGCACTTTCTGCTGCAGGATGAGATTGGATGGGCCACTGAATGTCTTGATTTTATTATCGTTTGTATTTTTATATGGATAGAGTTTATGAAGGAAATTTCAAACTTCTGGAAAGTAATTACTTTTTTTTTTTTTTTCCTGAAGCAAACCTAAATAAACCAAACAATAAAAGCTGGCTGTTGTACTGAGCAGTGTTTGCTGGCTGGGACACCAGCCCCAACCAGCACAGTCTGCCCCTGCAGCTCATGACCACGTTTAAGGGAAATTTGCCTTCACCTGTCCTTGAACCCAGCACACAGCCCTCAGCCCTCCAGACTCCAAAGCCTGGCTGCCTCCCCACAGTGTGCCCCTCTGTTCCCCACTGAGGATCTTGTTGCTCTGAAGTGGACATATCTCACTCGAGTCCACTTTTGTTCAAATTTTGTCTGAAAAAGCCTTGGCTTGCCTCAAATAAGAGAGATTCCTCCCTCATAATTAGGCTGTAGTGGAGCCCTGCTGATTTCCACTTATTCCCACCTCTGGAGTGGGCTGGCTGCTTTGTAAGGTTGGCAGTCCCTAGAACAAAATTAAGCACAATATTACAAAGGACATTTCTACTGCATCGTAGATGCGGTAGAGTGTGGAGTGTGGAGTGATCCACGCACTTGTGGAATGTTTCACAGAATTTCACTGAAATACACTTTTGTGGCCCAACTACTACAGTTGCCTTCTGTTTTGCAGGCAGATTAATTAGCAGCTCCCAAGTAACTGGAATAACGTTATACCTTCTGCTACAGAAGCACATAGCACTCAATAAAATTCTACTTAGTGCAATAGACTGCTTTCTATTCTAATCTTCCTGTCAATATGACTATCTGGTCAGATAACAGCTCAGATAATAGGCATCAAATATGTTCCAGGTAACCTTGTGGCAACACCCTGTTACCAGGCATAGGGTGGGGAGCAGGCTGGGATGCTGAGCACTGGGCTGCACCGGTCCCTATGTGCAGAGAATGAGAAATCTCTCATGCTTACAGTAGCCCCTTCTCCCACAAAATGCCCCCTGTACCCTGTCCTGGTTTTCCTGCTGTTTAAGCATTACCAAAACAGCTGCAGCTGTGAGCAACAAAGCTCCACAGCACTTCCCCACCCTTCCCCTGATTGCTGCAGCTTCGTGCTACCCAGGGAAGCTCAGTGCTTTGTGGAAATCATAACAGCCCCAGTTTCTTGGAATGCAGACGTAACCTTCTACTGCTATTTCTCACCCTCGATACAGCAGGAGGAAGTGCATCACTCGTTCTGAGAGCAACCTGACCATCAGGATTAAACATTAACCTTCCTTGCTCCATTTCCACCCATGTAGAACAAGGGGTGGCTTCAGCTCTTGCTCCCCACTGTCCCATCACTCCTAGCAGCAGCAGCCCCAGCTCCAAGGGCAGAACACACAGAGTGGAAGGGCCATGCCATACCCCTGCAGACTTCTGCATCATTTTGAGAGCAGCCATTGAGTTTCCCAAGCCCCACTGCAGCAAGGGAACAAACAGCTCTTGCCTCCGGCACAGTGACAGCCGAAGGCCTGCTGACCCTCCCATCCTAATGGCTTTATGGCACTTAGGGACACACACACCCACAGCAGTAAAAGGAACATCAGGTGGCAGGACAAAGCATGCAAACATCAGAAAATGCCCCAAGCACTGCCACACGTCAGCGCCCCTGTACGTGTGGCGCGACCACGCGCTCCTTCCCTCTCTGAGCACACAGGACACAGTGCAGTGGCAGAGCCAGTGCTCCCTGCTCCCCAGCACTGCCCTCCCCACTGCACACAGGGCCCGGAACCACACGCCATGAGCCTGGAGCTGCAGCCTGACCTCAGGAGGAAGAGCTGGGCTGCCCCATCGGGCGCACTGTGTGGGTTATTCATTAACGTGGTCATTGTTGGGGCTATAGTGAAATACAAGCAGCATCCTTGGGAGTGGCACTGAACTTGGCTCACCCCCAATACTTGCCCACACCCCACAGCACTGCCCCTGTGTGGGGCAGGAAGGCAGGAGGGGGTCTTTCCACTCAGTCCCTGCTAAATACAGCGCAGCATGTTTCTGGTCTTGCCATCATTATACCGTTATTTGTGTTTTCTGTGTGCTGAAGCTGGAAGTCATGCTTCCACAGTAGCTCTCCTGGGATTGGATTTGAAATTTTAATTGCTGTCCCAGATACCTCCATCACCTGAACAGCTCTCCTCTGGCCAATTTCATCACTGAGTAACTAAGTCACAGCACAGAAATGCTTAATGTTTAACGATGTTTAACTCTATACAGCCCTACCCAGCCTATGAATTTGGAGGTTGATTCCCGCAGATTTTCCTGCATGGACTCACACATTCCTGCAAAAACAGAGTCCCTTGTGAGCAGAAAGCATGCACCAGAACCCCAGGGGCATCACAATCCCAACACCGCATGCCCCTGGCATCCACACCATTTCCCAGTCCCTTCTTTATTTCCATCACTCCAGCTCTGCTGCAATTTAAATCTGACAGATCATAGAATCATTGAGGTTGGAGAAGACCCCTATGGTCATCCAGTCCAACCGCCGACCTACTATCAATGTTGCCTACTGACCATGTCCCTCAGTACCACATCTCCACATTTCCTGAATACCTCTAGGGACGGTGACCCCACCACCCCTGGGCAGTCATGCCAGTACCCAACCACTATTTTGGAGAAGTTTCTCCTGGTATCCAGGAGATACTGAGACAGAAGAACCTGAGTACTTCCTGGACCTGCAGTGCAGCAATAGATACAAATTCCCGAGTTATTGTGGGACTTTGTCAGCGTTACGTTGTACTGCAGTAAAACAAACGTAGACTATTCTTTTTTGGCCCAGTACCCAATTTCACACTGAGAATAGTACACTGCCATACTCATTTGCTTGTTTATTGTCATCACTGTCAATAGCTGCATTACACTTCTGAGAAAGCCACCACGTAGTATGTTTGGGTCCCCATGACATACTGAAGATCCAAAGGACTTGTGAATCACACAACACCATTTATATCACAGCCTGATGCATCGCACCAGAGAATGAGAGAACAGCAGAACTCAGTGAAGGAGCACAGCCACCCAGGACAGCACCAACCAGAGCGAAGGCTGCTGTGCCCCATGTGGTGAGAAATGGAGGGCTGCAATGCCATGAGCAGCACAGAGTCCCCTTCAACTGAGATCTGAGCACTCCCACCTGTGTGACGTTGCAGAGCATGGCTGTCCAATATTCTGGCTTCCCTCTGAGTGAAGAGGAAATGTCATGGGCTGTGTATACATAGGCTGCACTGCATATAATGCCTTCCATTTATTTGCATGGAAACTACATCAGATGCAAAGAGCACAATAACAGTATTGAATAGAGCATGTTCTCAGCTACAAAACACTGCTTTTCTACCTAGGCACCACCACTAGCTGTGCATTTCACCAGCAGTGAACCTCTGATGTGGTGGGCTGATGTCATAAAACAGGAGGCATTACTTTTGGAGCAGCCCTCATTAAATATACAAGGTAGATAATGTACATAACTAATAAAGCTTATTTTAATTTTTAATATTTGCTATTCAAACAAAAAACAAAGGGCAGCAAAGCCATCAAACCATTGGGATGTGTGACCTTGTTGTGAAGCTACACATCAGTGTGGTTTGGTGGCAGTGGCTGCAGCTCTCAGAGAGGTCTCATGGTGTTGGTCAGTTGCTGTGTGGGCGCTGTGAGCGATGGGTGCACACCTGGAGCCAGGCTGTGTGCAGCTGTGTGGGTCGGACACAACTGCTGCAGAGCCTTCAGCTCCCAAAGCACTGCCCTTAGGAGTGCCAGAGCTCTGCAGCACTGCTGTTGCAGAGGATGAGGTCAGCAGGGCCCTGAGCCAGGCCTGGCCAGAACATCTGAGCAATAATGGATGAAGGCACAGGACCATCCTCATGTCTAGCAGCCACGGTTTAAAAGAAAGCAAAGTATTTTCTAGAGCTGTAACCAGCACATTGCAGCCAAAGGTGAACTATTAGGCAAGCTTCATTAAACTTTTCCAAGTGGTGCTGTTTGTTGTCATTATTCAGCCACAAACTTCCTTGTAGAGCTCATGAACCACCTTTTAAATTATATACATTTAGTTATTCTTTGTGGCCAAACCTCCCAATGACTCTCAGTACCACTTGGCACATTGCTCACATGATGGGGAATTACACACAGAGCTGCTCCTCCCTAGGCTGGCAGGTGGGAGGCCCTCATCGCAGCCAGCTGAGCTGCACCTTGTTCCCTAACTGGTTTTACATGCATTCCTCTCCCAGCTCTTTGATTTCACAGTATGCCTACAATTTCAGGAACCTTCAGAAGAACTGGCTGGCACTCAGATGAACACATCACAGCCCCATCCTCTGTAACTACCCAGCTGAGGGAGGCAGTGAAGTAGCAGCCCCAGTTGTTGGTGCACACCAAGTGTCTACGTGAGCTTTCCAGCATGGTTTCTGATGGTGAAAACACCACATAGCTGCTGATCACTGCAGTGGGAGCACTCATTGTCTGCTTCCTCCAGAAAGAGGAGAGCTTCATGCTGTTCCTACAGAATTCCTAAGAAAAGCACACTGTATCTTGCTGCTTGTGCCAAAAAGTTTTTAGGAGTTTACAGTGAGCATAGTCTCAAAGCACCCCAAGTCATGGGCCAATAAGCTGTATTTAGGGTCAACTTTTTACATGGGTAGACAGTGACAGGACAAGGGAAAACGGTTATAAACTTAAAAAGGGGAGATTTAGATTAGATTTGAGGGGGACATTTTTCACAGAGAGGGCGGTGAGGCGCTGGCACTGCTGCCCAGAGAGCTGTGGGTGCCCCATCCCTGAGGCACTCAAACCCAGGTGGGATGGGGCCCCAAGCAGCCCGAGTTGGTAGTCAGCAACCCTACCCAAGGCAGGGGGGTTGTAACTAGATGATCTTTGACGTCCCTCCAACCCAAGTTGTTCTATGATTCTAAGACATACACACTGCCGAGCAACCTAGTCTCTGGAAAGCTGCTTTATTCAGCATGGTACAATTGCAGATTGCACATCAGCTCAGCAATCTGGTTTTATGAAACCAGAATGTCTTGGGGAAAGGCAGATGTATCAGTGAATTGTGATAACCCAAACTGCTATGAGATCTCTGGCAGAAGAACTACCTTGGTTGGTTCTTCTGCAGTACATAACCAAGGCTTCATTTCAGGACACAGTGAGCAAGGCTGATGCTGTTCACTGACGTGAGCAGGTGTCAGTTTCCAACCAGTTGAGCTTCAGCTTATTTCATCTCTCAGAAATCGTTTCTTCTCCTTTATAGACCACAATGTTCTGGTCCGTTTCATACACTTTGACTTTATAAAGCATTCCCACAGGCAGGAGCCTCTTGAGGTTTTCCCAGATGAACACTGCAACATTCTCTGTGGTGCTGGGAGCAAAACAGCAGCAGACTCAGAACCGTCAGTGATGGCACCCACAGCGCTACCCCAGCAGATTGCTGCCCAGCCCTGCAGCCCCCCAGACCTCCACCCACCTCACCACCTCAGCGAAGTAGGGCACGTCCTTATCCAGGTTTTTGTGGTCGAGTGGCTCCATGATCGCCTGCTGCAGAAAGAGAGGTGTCCAGGTTCCAACACCAGCACCGGGCAGCAGTCTGTACAGAAATGTACAGACATCCCTGCATCCATCCATTAACCTCCCAGCTGAGACATGGCACTGCCTCACATCACTGTGCTAAAACACTTCAGTCCTAAATCACTCCTTCGTTTCTTCTTTATTTCCCACCATTATTAACTCACCATGTTTCCACCAGATAAAGGGCCCATCACAGGGGTGTTTGGGAGAGTGGTGCTTTACCTGCATGTACTTTTTCAGGTCTGTCAGGTTTATAACCATTCCTGAGACAGGGTCAATCTGGAAGGAAAACAGAAGGCAGATTAGTAGCCTAGCTACGGGCCCTTGTTACCAAGGCTGCTCTGAGCCGGCACAAATCAGAGCCACAAGAAAAATCCCTCTTCACCTTCACGTACTGAGTCCCTACTTTGCCCCTGTATGTGCACACAGCAGCCTGTGGCTCTGCTCCCTGACACCAGGGGGAAAAGGCTGCCTGCAACAACAGAATATAGAATCAGAAAGGTTGGAGAAGACCTCTAAGACCATCTAGTCCATCCACCTACCACCAGTACTGCCCACTGACCACGTCCCTCAGTCCACACTTCCTGAACACCTGCAGGGATGGTGACTCTACCACTTCCCTGCACAGCTTGTGCCAATGCCTGATCCCTCTTTCCTAATATCCATCCTAAACAATCCAATCCAATCTAGCCTCAGCAACCTCAGCCTCGTTAGGAGCAAGGTGAACAGCTGATTGTTAAAAACCTCCCACAGTGATGCACACACCACAGGAAACCCAGCAACTGAGCTGGATCTGCTGGAGACAGGGCCCCACTGCCTCACTGCCAACTGCTGCAAGGAATGAAGGAATGCTGAGCACACTCACCTCTCCACGCACAGTGACTATAACTGAAATTAAAAAAAAAAAAAAAAAAAAAGGAATTATCAGGTCATGCATGTGACACCATGAGCTTGAGAACAAACCCCACTGGTGATGAAGGCAGACAACCCTTTCAGCAGTACCTCACCAGGTGCAGGCTGCACAACACTTACAAGCACAACTCTTTTAATTAAAAGTTACCCACTGCATTAGGAGTGGTGGTTCTGAGTCATGCACTCACAGAAGCCATTCTTTTGACCCCCAGGGACAGCCCTACATCCATGAGGAGCCACATGCATACATGCATATGTGGAAGTCAATCCCTTACCCTTGTAGTTGTGCCCATGGCCGTTGGGATTGTTGCACTTCCCAAAGAGTTTCAGGTTTTCTTCATCGCTCAGTGATTTACTGCGGGAGGCAGACAGGCATTTCAGAATTCAGATTTTCACGGTGTCACCCCAGCTGTGTGTCCCAGAGCCATTCAATGACTCCTACCTCAAGGGCAGCACAGAGGGAGTACACCACAAAGCACACCCTGGCACGGATCACCAAGTCCCACCCCATTCATCCTATGAAGACACGACGACATCGATGACTTTTTTTTTTTTTTTTTTTTTGCTTCGCTTTTGTGCTTAGGTCTGCAGTTCTGTACCGACTGCCTCACCCCAGCTGCAACTCATGTGTGAACAGCACATAACCATTCGGGTTCCTGGTAGGAAGTGCCAGAACTGTAACCAGCGCTACTCCTTATGAACAAACGAACGAAGCCGGCGGAGCTTCCCCGTGCAATACAAAGCACGGCGACAGGACGCGGCCCGGCAGCACCCTGCGGACCCCCCTCACCTGTGCAGGCGGTGGCAGGCGCTGAAGCTGGCGGTGCGGGACAGCCGAGCCAGGCGCGCTGCAGGCGGTGCCATGGCGGGGCGGTTCCATCCGGGGCCCGGAGCGGACGGCTCCGCAGCGCCTCCCGCGATCGCGACGCCCGGCCCCGGAAGGATGCTGCGCTGCTCCGCGGTGTCTGCCGAGCGCAGCTTCTGCTATGGAGAATGTCAGCAAAAAGCAACCGAGTTTGCTTCAGTCTGGACTGTTAGAGCAGAGGGTTGAGAGTCAGGAATGGAACGGGCTGAGATGGGCACTGAGGAGCAGTATCAGGGGAGCAGCACATGCCGTGTTCTCCTGGACAAACTGCAGCCCATGGCCTGGAGATCTGCGCTCTTTGCTGGGCAAAGAACTGGCTGCATTGCTGGGCCCAGAGAGAGGAGGTGAATGGAGTTACATCCAGCTGGTCACCGTGCTGTTCCCCAGGGGTCGGTGTAGGGGCCCGTCCTGTTCAGTGCCTTTATTGATGATGCGGATGAGGGCATTGAGTGCATCCCAGCAAGTTTGCAGACAGCACCACGTTGGCGGAAGCGTGGATCTGCCCGAGGGCAGGCAGCCCTACAGAGGGACCTGGACAGGCCGATCGCCGGGCTGAGGCCAACGGGACGCAGTTCAAGCAGCCGAGTGCCGGGTCCTGCACTTTGGCCACAACAACCCCACGCGGCGCCGCAGGCTTGGGGCAGAGCGGCCGGAAGGCCGTGCGGAGGGAAAGGAGCTGCGGCTGTCGGTCGGCGCTCGGCTGAACGTGAGCCAGCAGTGTGCCCAGGTGGCCAAGAAGGCCGACGGCATCCTGGCTGTGTCAGCAGCAGCGCAGCCAGCAGGAGCGGGAGGTGACCGTCCCCTGCACTCGGCTCTGGTGAGGCCGCACCTCGGTGCTGTGCTCGGCGTTGGGCCCCTCACTCCAATGCAGACGTGGAGGCCCTGGAGGTGTGCAGGGAAGGGAACGGAGCTGTGAGGGGTCTGGAGCACAACGGGGTGTGATGGGGAGCGGCTGAGGAGCTGGGATTGTTCAGTGTGGAGAAGAGGAGCTCAGGGGAAACCTCGCTGCTCTCTACAGCTCCCTGACTGGAGGCTGTGGTGGGGTGGGGGTCGGCCTCTTCTCATGGGTAACAGTGACAGGATGAGACGGAATGGCCTCAAGTTGCTGCAGGGGAGGCAGATTGGACATTAGAAAAACCATCTTCTGAAGAGAAGTGATTGGGCACTGGCACAGGCTGACAAGAGGTGGTGGAGTCACAATTTCTGGAGGTGTACAGGAAATGTTGAGATGTGGCACTGAGGAAAACGGTTGGTGGGCAGCATTGGTGGTGGGTGGACAGATAGACTGGATGATCTTTTCCAACCTTAATGATTCTATGACTTAGTGGAGCTTTGTGCAGAGCTTCAAACCTACATGCAAACACACTTCCAGGGCTGTCTGCATTTCTGGATGTGGTCACAGACTCAACATTTGTGCACTGTGCACATTATTTTTCCTTTTCCATGGCTTTCACCCTTTCATTCATCCTCACAGAGGTGATGTTAGCAATGTTTGGGCCACAGTTGTTCAACTTAGTTTGTTGTTTGTTTTCTTATAAATAGTGACAGCTGCAAGCTGTGTTCCCAAGGCATCGGTGCACAGGGGTGGGCCTGCCAGATTCCTTCCTAGATAACAAGTGCACCCTGGATCTTATGGAGAAGCGCTGCCTGAAGAGCTGGAGAGAGCTCCCTCCTACCCCCGAAGTAGCTGAGCTCGGAGCTCCGCAGCGGGGCCGGCTGCCCTCTGGCGGCCCTGGCCGGCTCTTCAGCCCTCCCTCCGCCGGGACCTGTACCGGAGATTCCTCCCCCGACCTGTCGGTCACCCTGCTGCTGTCAGTGGGGGCCGCAACGAAAGGAAGAAACGTCACAGGGTTTTATTTAAGGGCACAGTTGATGTACAGAGACAGCACTACGAGTACAGCTTCCGCATTTTCAGCTTTTCTCTGGTGCTCTCTGAAGGCAACCTTTGTGCAGTGGGGGCATAATTACAACCCTACATTGGGCCTAGATGTTAGTAGTTGGTTTTATTCCTTTTTTGTGCTTTACATTTTTCAGCCAAAGCCACTGCAACTGACATTTACTACTCTCTTCCCTTCAGAGCACATTGCTACCCAGACAAGGTCATGGTAGTTTCCATTTTCTCCCTTGCAAGCCTTATGCATGGCAGCCTTTTGAACTGCTGCTATGTGTTCTAGCAAGATAGACAGAAAACTAAGACAAAGCAGTGGGCTGTTAGAGAGATTGAGCTTCTGTCTTCCTCAGACCCTTTGCTGTGAATTGTTAGGAACGAGGCAGTAACTTAGAGGTTCTGATAGAGAAGTGGTTCCTTCAGCCTTGGCATAATGTAAAGTTGGAAGGTAAAAGAAAGCAGAGGTTTCTTTCTGAGCCTGACCTTGCCCCGAAGTTATAGGAGGTGGCTCTCTTTTCTCTCTCTTAGCAAGAACTGAAGATCCCATGGAATCCATAAGGCATTTGCACTGGGACTTCTGCTCGCCCCAGTTCTCTGAAGGTCTCTGCATCCAAGACAAGCAGGAAAGCACTTCGGTTCTGCAGGTTGAGAAGAAAGCCAGAATTAATAGCCAAGCTGAAATCCCTTCCGCTCTCCAAAACACTACATCTGTCCCACACTCAGGAGCTCCAACACACAGCCAGGCACAACCAAACCATACTGACTAAGCCAGTAACACAACACCACCAGGAGCACTGATGGTCACAGGTATCACACCAACACTGACGTTCCCAGCTGAGGTTCACCTAGCTGTGCTTGACAGTTGCAGATACACACCACAGGAAGCACGTGTCCAGTGCTTCCTTACTTTATCGGGATCACCTATAAGTTTATGGAGAATGTTAATTCTACGCTTGTGGCTGTAACTGTGATAACAGTACCTCTATCAGCAATGGACCCATGAAATCTCCAACTTGATTTTTGTTTGTGTTTATCCTGAGGAGAGAGGGGGCATTGGTGTCTTCATTAATGCATTGACATAATTATTGACATTAGTTGTCTTCAGACTTGTCTGTTTCATTAATATAATTGACCTACTGAACATCTAGATAATAATTCTGAGGCAAATATTCCATCTAGTCTAGCTTTTAAAATAGAGTTTAAACTCCTTATTGTGAAATCTATCATGGGTCTAATTACCAAAATAATTAAATGACAATTAGCATGCATTTTTTCTTCACCTAAAATATCTATTAAGCTGGATTTTTATTAAAACAATGAAAGGCAAAATATTTAAAATATCTTCACAGCAGATGTATGCTAAGAAAAAAATAATGAAGTAAATGTAATGAAGTAATTTTTGTGTAGTAGAAATGAAACAAATGGTGGAAATGTCAATGCTATGTATGTCAATGTATCCACTGACTAGCACCTGAAGCAATTAGAGTTTAAAGACGGAAGTAAAGTGCATGATGAATATGAATAAAGGATGTGGGAAATGCTTTTGAACTTTGATCTTTTTGAAATTTTATTCGTTTATTTACAGCCCATTTGGGTGCTTTTCTGAGAAGATACCCTGGATTAGGTATTTGTTGGGTGAATGACTTCATAAATCTGAGTTAGGTCAGAAATAGATATCAAAGGAAAAACTTCTGCACCAACTAGAGCTACAGGCAGACACTTCTTTCTCTTTTTCTCTTTTCAAATGATGTGTTACATTGCCCATTAGTTTGCTAATGTTAGTGAAATATTTTATGGGGACAGATGTGCTTTACTTAAAAAAGAGATCTATCTGCAGAGAGCCTTAAACTGTTGTGGTTTAGAACTGTGTTACTTGTATGAACTAATAGGAATAAGTTACCTCATCAGGGGAGATCACAACAGACAAGATGACTCCACTGTCTTCTGCCATGGCATTAGGCACTGGCACAAAAACAGGCTCAGAGGGGTAGGATCCATCCTCCTGCCAAATCTATTAAGTACAATAACATACGGACATGTTTCATTTCATGATGTTTGCTACAGATAGCAGAGCTGCAAGTTAGAAAGGTTTGTGCAGAGTGATCCGATTGCACCTCCTGCCCCAAGAACTCACAGTTCAACCTTTTGAGACATCCTTTTGGTTTGCACTAACAGAATGTTAGTGTTACGACAGAATGCCCATTGTGCCAAGCACTGTGCAAGCAGGCAGTGAAAGGATTCCTGGGGCTCATTCCATCCAGCAGCTTGTACTGACACAAGTACCAGCTATAGGCTCGGAGAACACCAGCATCCAGCTCACACAACCAGCTGCACACCACAGAATCACAGAATCACAGAATTGTAGGGGTTGGAAGGGACCTCTAGAGATCATCGAGACCAACCCCCTGCCAAAGCAGGTTCCCTACACCAGGTCGCACAGGTAGGCGTCCAGGCGAGACTTGAGTATCTCCAGAGAAGGAGACTCCACAACCTCCCTGGGCAGCCCGTTCCAGTGCTCCGTCACCTCACCGTGAAGAAGTTCTTACGCACATTCGTGCGAAACTTCCTGTGCTGCAGCTGATGTCCGTTTCCCCTCGTCCTGTCTCCACGTACCACTGAAAAGAGACTGGCCTCACCACTATGGCCGCCACACCTCAGATATTTATAAACCTGGATCAGGTCCCCTCTCAGTCGTCTTTTCAAGGCTAAACAGACCCAGTTCACTCAGCCTTTCTCCATAGGGGAGATGCTCCAGGCCCTTCACCATCTTTGTGGCCCTCCACTGGACTCTTTCCAAGAGATCCCTGTCTTTTTTGAACTGGGGAGCCCAGAACTGGACACAGTACTCCAGATGAGGCCTTACCAGGGCAGAGCAGAGGGGGAGGATCACCTCCCTCGACCTGCTGGACACGCTCTTCTTAATGCACCCCAGAATGCCATTGGCCTTTTTGGCCACGAGGGCACACTGCTGGCTCATGGCCAACCTGTCGTCCACCAGGACGCCCAGGTCCCTCTCTGCAGAGCTCCTCTCCAGCAGCTCATCCCCCAGCCTGTATTGGTGCATGCAATTATTCCTCCCTAGGTGTAAGACCCTACACTTGCTTTTGTTGAACCTCATCCGGTTTCTTACTGCCCAGCTCTCCAGCCTGTCCAGGTCTCGCTGAATGGCAGCACAGCCTTCAGGCGTGTCAGCCAATCCTCCCAATGTCGTATCATCAGCAAACTTGCTGAGGGTGGTCACTATCCCCTCATCAAGGTCATTGATGAAGATGTTGAACAAGACCGGACCCAGCACAGACCCCTGGGGGACACCGCTGGTTACAGGTCTCCAGCCAGACTCTGCACCACCAACGACGACCCTCTGCGCTCTGCCAGTCAGCCAGTTCTCAACCCACCTCACTGTCCACTCGTCTATCCCACACTTCCTCAGCTTTGTTATAAGGATGTCATGGGAGACAGTATCAAACGCCTTTCTAAAATTAAGGTAGATTACATCTACCGCTCTTCCCCCATCCACCCAGCATGTGACAGCATCATAGAAGGCCACCAAGTTGGTCGAGCACGACCTCCCCTTGGTGAACCCATGCTGACTACTCCTGATAACCTCCTTTTCTCCCAGTTGTCTGGAGATGGTATCCAGCACAAGCTGTTCCATCACCTTTCCAGGGACAGAGGTGAGGCTGACAGGCCTATAATTACCCGGATCTTCCTTCTTGCTCTTTTTGAAGACCGGAGTGACATTGGCTATCCTCCAGTCTTCAGGGACCTCCCCTGTTGTCCAAGACCTCTCAAAAATGATGGAGAGCGGTTCGGCAATGACCTCCGCCAGCTCTCTCAGCACACGTGGATGCACCCCATCAGGTCCCATGGACTTGTGGACCTTAGTACTGCCTAGGCGCTCACGCACGTCCTCTTTCCTGACTAAAGGGAAGTCTCCCATTCCCCAGACCCTCTCCCTAGCCTCCAGGGTGTGGGATTCCTGCGGGAGAGCCTTTTCACTGAAGACGGAAGTAAAGAAGGCATTCAGTATCTCTGCCTTCTCAGCATCCTCCGTTACGAGAACCCCCCCCCTCACTTAGTAAGGGGCCCACATTCTCTCCAGTTTTCCTTTTGCTATTAACATACTTGAAGAAGCCTTTTTTATTATCCTTTATCACTTTAGTCAGATTCAATTCCAGATGGGCTTTAGCCTTCCTCGTTGCATCCCTGCAGGCCCTGACTACATTCCTATATTCTTCCCAAGTGGTCAGACCCTTTTTCCACATTTCATGGACCTTCTTCTTTCCTTTGAGCTTGCGCATGAGCTCCTTGCTCATCCACAAAGGTCTCCTGCCACCTTTTCCTGATTTCTTGCTCACAGGGACGCACCGATCCTGAGCTTGGAAGAAGAACTGTTTAAATGCTGACCAGCTCTCAGAGGCCCCCTTACCTTCTAACACCCAAGCCCACGGGATAGCTCCAAGTAGGTCCCAGAAGAGATCGAAGTTGGCTCTCCTAAAGTCCAGGGTAGCAATCCTACTTATTGCTTTGCTTCTTCCGCTCAGGATCTTGAACTCCACCATCTCATGATCACTACAACCCAAACTGTCCCCAATCTTTACTTCTTTAACAAGTCCATCCCTGTTGGTGAGAATAAGGTCCAGTAACACCCCTCCCCGCGTCGGTTCCTCCACCACCTGCATCAGAAAGTTGTCTTCAACACACTGCAAGAACCGTCTGGACCGTGCGCGCCTGGCCATGTTGGTCATCCAGCAAATATCCGGATAATTGAAGTCCCCCATAAGCACCAGTGCCTGGGAATGTGACGCTACATCCAGTTGCTTTTGGAAGGCCTCATCAGCCTCCTCATCCTGATCAGGGGGCCTGCAGTACACACCCACAACAGTGTCACCCTTACCAGCCTGCCCCTTGATTCTCACCCATAAGCTCTCCACTGCTACATCACTCTCCCCCAAGTGAAGTTCAATACATTCTAGCTGCTCTCTCACATAAAGAGCAACTCCACCACCCCGCCTAGCCAGCTGATCTTTCCTAAAAAGCACATAGCCCTCCATGACAACATTCCAGTCATGCGAGCTGTCCCACCACGTCTCCGTGATCGCAATGAGATCATGACCTCACGACCGCACGCAGAACTCCAGCTCTTCTTGTTTATTCCCCATGCTACGCGCATTAGTATACAGGCACTTAAGAGAAGCAGCATCCCTCCCCCTCTCTCCAAGCCTTTGAACTCCACTGTCTCCACCCATCAAGTTCTGTTTGGAGCCTCGAACTGCCCCCTCAGTCCCAGCGGTCCTCATTTTGTCCCCTTCCCCCTTCATACCTAGTTTAAACACCTGTCAATAAGTCCCGCTAGTTCCTCAGCTAGAACCCTCTTTCCCCATGGAGACAGGCTGCTTCCATTTGCAGCCATCATGCCAGGTGCCGAGTAAATTGCCCCATGATGAAAAAAACCAAAACTCCTGCGTTTGCACCAACTCCTAAGCCATTTGTTCAAGAGATGGGTTTTTAGGCTCATCCCACTATCGTTTCCTGCCACTGAAGGTACAGATGTAATAACCACCTGCACACCTGTTCCTTCAACTACCCGCCCCAGTTGCCTGAAGTCATCTTTGATAGCCTTCAGGCTTTTCTTACCAACTTCTTCACTGCCAGCCTGTACTATCAATAGTGGATAGTAGTCAGAAGGGCAGATCAGTCTGGGAAGTCTCCTAGCAATGTCTCTGACTCGAGCCCC
Source organism: Meleagris gallopavo (assembly GCF_905368555.1). Classification (NCBI taxonomy): domain Eukaryota; kingdom Metazoa; phylum Chordata; class Aves; order Galliformes; family Phasianidae; genus Meleagris; species Meleagris gallopavo. The sequence goes on from NC_139429.1 coordinate 6,173,977, forward strand.
AGGGAGGCAGCACACCTCTCTGCGGGTAGGGTCGGGCCGGCATATAGGGCCTTCGGTTCCTTGCAGCAGGGAGTCGCCTATGACAACCACCCTTCTATCCTTCCGGGTGGAGGAAGTCTTGAGGCGTGGAGTTGACCGCTTCCCCCGAGGCACCCTCACAGGTGGGCCTCCCTCCACATCTGCACACATCTCTCCCTTGGATTCCAGGGCCTCAAATCTATTCCGCAGAGGCACCTGGGGAGCCGAGCATGGTCTGGGGGGGGACGGCCACAACGCCGAGTAGGTATCTGTTTCCACCCGTCCTTCTCTCTCAAACAGCTTTGCTCTGTTCGGCAACAAAAGGGCAAAGGCTCCACCACTGAGCAGTGGATATCACCTTGCCCTTTTGGGAGAGAGTTTTGTCCCAGTCTCACACCCCCTAGTTCTACATAAGTATTGCGAGGGGAAGGAGCAGATTGGGGGCTCACTGTATCCGGAGCACAGTCTGTCTGTCGATTCCTCTCCGTCACCTGTTTGCAAGGCGACTGGAGGCCACATGCCCCATAGGGAGCCACAGTAGCATGCTGGGACCTCGGGGCCGATAGGGCCTGGCACCACCAGTCAATTTCCTTTTCACAGTCCTTGACGGTCCTCAGCCTCTCCACCTCTTCCCTCAGGCAGGCCACCAGACTGAGAAGGTCATTTACCTGGTCGCACCTTACACAGGCGTTGCCTCCATCACCTGGCACTTCAAGGGCCAGACTCCGGCACTCATTGCAGCCAGCAACCTGAACGCTAGCGTGCTGTTTTGGGACCTCAGTCTGGGTCGCCACGCTCTTCTTAGCTACAGCCTTCCTCTTACGTGTGCAGGGGACCTCTGTCTGGGTCTCCACATGTTTCCTGGCAGTAGCCTTCCGCCGGGACGCAGCCAGGGCAATCCAGCAGACCCACTAGCACCAGCACAATCAGAGTAGCGTTACTAAGTGTGACTAACAGCTCCGCCCTGTTACTGAAAGTGCTGGATCTGCCCACGCTCTTTTACAGGTCGTTGATGAGTGCAACCGCAATTATCACCCTCTTCACAGAGACAAAAACCCCTCCTCCTCGTCTGGGTGGGCAGTGGCACTCTTCAACGCTCTTATTAGGGAGGGGGAGGGAGGAGGGAACGGAGAGCCGCTACCCTGGCAACGCCCCCGCCACGTGAGCCGCTCTTGCGAGAGGTGCCGGGCTGCACCGATGCCTTGGGAATCCCTGGATGAGGGAAAACCGAGCGAGTCCCCTATGCACCCCGCGATCAGCCGCCTCAGCTCCGCCTGGGGCAGCTCCGAAGCAGCAAACTTCGGCGATCAAAAGACGACATGCCTAGACTGAGCTGATAAGCCTTGCCAGGAGAGATCTGTCACCACCACTACCCAAAAGCACAGCTTCTGTCCTTACTGCAGACAGAGCCATGGCACCCAGCACCAAGCTGAAGGAGAGCACTCTTATTGTAAAATGAGTACTTAGAACAGAATGATTCAAGCTAAGACATCCCTAAGAATTCTTAACTTCCTCAAGCCCCTCGGAAAGTTCCAAATTCATTAAAGCTAAAAGCTTTGGGAATTATTTCTCTGTTTATGGGAGACACAGCCTAAATCCCTGCCTGCACATGCAAGTGGGGATGCTAAACCTTCTTTCTTGCCTGAGCTATAACTGCCCTGGCAATGTCTGCTGCTGACTGCCTATGCTATGTGTGTATTTTCTATTCTGTCTGGTAGGCGGTGACTCTTCTTTGACCTGGGAAAGATGTGCAGTCTTTATGCAAGCCTTTCTGTTTCTTCATCTATTTAGGAACCTGGACTGATATCCTCTCCTGTTTGGTAGGAGTGCTAGGTGAGAGATAACATTAGGAACCTCATCTCAGACCCTTGTGAAAAGAAAAAAAAAAACAGCACATAGTGCCTCATAGGTTACAGAACATAGAAGCCAGCTGAGCAGAATTACTCCCAGTGCTGACAAAAGAGAACCTCATTTCACCTCACCTTGAAATTCTTGGTCTCCACATCAACCTTCATTAGGGAATCTCCGATGAAATGCCGAAAACCACACCCATAGAAGTAACGGTATCTCCTACCACTGTACTGAGAGTAGTTAATCTGGGGGAACTCCAAGCCCCCAAAGTCTTCAAAGCCATCAGGGTGAAGATTTTCATGTGTGCACCAGACCTAGAAGTATGCAATACAGGAGCATCAGTTTAGCTTCAACTGGGCAGCAGAGCTGACTGGTCCCAGCAACCACACATATTCTATTCCACCTAAGGCTGTAGGATTGTTCAAAGCTAGAAGCAAAGCACAGTTCTGTACACTAGTGAAAGCATGGGAGGTTTTGTGAGTGAAGAACTTCAAATCTGACTAATTGTGGCTAACACACTTGTGCATTTTTGATAAGTCACAATCTGCCTTGCTTTCTCATATAAGGCAATGTAGTTGTACTAAAACACCAAGTCCTACCCTAGTTATGAACAAATCATCACAGCTGTATGTGCCATTGTGTAAGTCTTTAACACATACCTTGTCATCTGAGTCTTTCACAGCCTTTGCTGTTGTGTAAGACAAAGGGTTCAGATTCTTCCCCACAGGTGTATCCGAATTCACGTTCAGCGGGAGTACAAAGCGACGGGGAAAAGCTCGGGATACTGACCCAAAAATCTGTAATAAAGCCAGAAAGTTACAGTGATGAAGAGAGGAGAGTGGCATTTTGTGTAGTCCTGTGTGGAGCCAGGAGTTGGACTTGGAGTTCCCCTGGGTCCCTTTCATTGCTGTATATGAACTCTGACCATACCACTTGCTATTTATCTGAGCATAAACATTGGTGCTCCCTGAAATGAGAGGAAATATCTGACTTAATTCTCTATACCAGGCTCTGGAGGAGCCTTCCTCACCCCTGGAAAAAAAGCTCTGTTCAAGTACAGTTTGGAACCTTTAACACTCTCAAATATTAAACCTTCCAAATTAAATAAGTGGCAGGCACTCTGTGTTGGAGTTTCTCAGTTACATTGCTTGTAACCGGTTTGATGTGAAACTTTATTTTAATCACGTTAATTCCTATACTCTATTTTTAAAGCTTTGTGTTTCACACAGCCACAAGAAACTGATTGGTTGAGGAGCTCTCTCAGACCAATTATGAGTTAGTCAACAAGCAAAAGCACTAAGCATAATTTGGGGAAAAGAGATAAGTCATGCTCGGGCATGCCTTAGTCTTTGAGTACAGAGTAATTTTAAGACTGTTTTGAAATGACTTGCAGTCATGAGTCTATGTACCGTTTAATGTTTAGGCTACCCAATTTAGAAACATGGGTATTGGAAACCATGATCTAATGTTCACATACAGATACCTTCAAATATCAAATGGCAGCTCTTCTGTGCTCAGAGAAGACTGAACAAAAGCTAGAATCAGTTTGCAGAACAAATGGCCATATTAACACTCTGCTGTACTTGAATTAATGTTCACCATATCTTTGGAGGAAAAAATGGGAAAAAAAAGCAAAGCAAAACATCTCTGTGGAGACACAGCAATGCACTTTTCAGATTAGAACTGAATTTCTTCCAATCAGATCATAGAGGAAATTCTGATCTGTCTGAACATGTTGCAGAAACTGCCCTTCGCCCACCATGCGGTAGGTTTCCAGTAAACACATCTACACTACAAGAAACTGATGGCATCCCCATTTTCTCCCCTGTATGACCTATGTAAAACACTGAGTCTTACATGGCTTTAAAAAGCGCTTTTAAAAGAGTTGGACATGTTATTTATAGAAAGGTGCTGTTGTGAAGTGCATATGAGGACCAATGCAGGGGTTTCTTGGATGTTTGTGCTTTATGATTTACACAATAAGGGATGGTTTTCTGAACTAATGCCTTTAGATAGCAGGATTTCTTTTTCCTTTTCCACGTAAAACCTCATTTTGCATACTTCCTTGGAGGAAAAATATTTCCTTGTATTACATGGGGATATGGAAAATGAGTATCATTAGAAAAGAGATTTTTAAAACAGAAGCACAGTCTACCTGCCTGATGGGGATCTGTATCACACACTCATTTTTTTAAATGTTTCAGGGAAATGCTCCATAGAGATTATCTGCTAAGAGCTTTAAAATGAAAGAAAAATATCAGTGTATCAAAGGACTATAATGTTAGCTTTCCTGTACAGCTGGGTTCCTTTCTCTAGTTCATATCTCCTGCCTTGTGGTCTATCCATCACGTTCCCCATTCCACCAACATAAACTTTGCTTTAGAAAAATAACTCAGCCAGCATGGAGACCCAGCAGATCCAAAGCAACACAAATGTAGAGATCTTACCTGATCTAAATCTGCTCCACTCTTCCTCATATTCTGAAGCTTGTAGACAGCCAGAGTTTTCCCATCATCCTGGCAGCACAGGTCAAGGACCACACAGCCATGGTCTTCAAAGGCATTGATTTGATGGAAAGTAACAAAGGGCTTAGTATACCATTGCCCTGGCAGCACCTACAGTGACCATAGAGAGATTGACTTTTCCTCTCAAAAAAATGGTAGCCACTTCCAAGACTTTCTCTTCTTGCCCTCATTTTGTTTCCCGCTTATTCCTTGATATTTGTATAATGTCCTCGTGTTGCTACAGAATGGCTGCTTTAAGCCACTACATAGGCAGAGCCAGATGAAGAAAAGCCAATACAAAGCAACCTAGGCTAGGCTCTTTGCTGTCATGGGTCTGTTTGTGCTATCTATCCATGGCTCCACCCATGCACGGGTAGGTGTTGGGAAATGGCTGCGAGAGCAGGGCAGACATGAGGCTGTGTACGAGCATAACTAGTGCGGCAGCACAGGGTGCATTCTCATGAGAAAGCATTAGGAGTTAAGATAGGAGGTACAACATCCTTGGGCAGCCTGTAAACAGCAGGCCTTAAACAGCAGGCCTACATCCGCAGCTGTGCTCTGTGGATATGTGGGGGGCTGATAAGCGGATGAGCTCAGTGGCAGGGGTGAATGCTGGCTGAGCATTGGTTAAAGCTAGGCAGCCCACCTAGCCGCCCACCTTGTGCTCCAATAGTAGGTGAACACATGTGTAGTAGAATCATATATAAACTCTGTGTGTGCAACAATAAAATGAAGCTTGATCACTCATATTGAGTACTGTCGTGCTTCCCCGCTTGAGAACAATCTGATTAGGATGCTATCCGCGGCAGGTAGGCATCATTCCCAGGCTCTGCCTGACCCTTTTATACTTAATAGTGCCTGATGGGATCCTCTAATTTCTTACATCTGCCTGTTCTTTTAGGGCTAGGAAGATGGATCAGTAGGGCTGAAAATGCACGGTCAGGCCATTTCTAAGAAATCCACATCTGTGCTTGCAAAGCTTATACTCTGGTGACTTCTGCATTGATTCATATTGCTATGTGGCTGCTACCAAGCACTCTTCTTTTGGGATCTAAGATTCCAGCTACAGTTGCACAGCTGCTGGAAAGGCCAAGGATCCACCTACCTTCCCAGTGTGCTTATCCACCATGTGGAAGCGAGTGTTGTACTGAGGCTCCCAGTTTATCCCTTCAGAAATGGGCTTCCCACGGAATTTGGAAGTGATAATCCGCAACAGATTCAGCTTGATGGGCTGCTCAATGAAAATGATATAATTTTCACTCATCCCTGAAAATGGAGGGAAGGAGATATTATCAGGGAACTTGGCAAACGAAACAACAAAAAATGTCTTGAGGCAGAGGGCAGTGAACAACCCCTTGTGCTGCACAGTAGGTTAAATTCATGCAGTATGAGACAGGAAGCATTCTTACCAAAGCTGTGATAGTAGGAGGGTTTCATGTTATCCATTGGAGCAATGGAGCACAACACTTTCGCTCCCTCTAATGTCTCATTGCAGTTTGACTTTTGTGGAGGGACCTCAATTATATTATATGTAGTCCCTGAAAAGAAAAAAGGGGGTTCAGCACCACTGAGATGAGAAGCTGCCTAGATTTGCAAAAATAAAGTCAGGCTCAGTTCCCTTCTGTTTTCTTAGTATAGGTAGAAATGTAGTAATTATTAACTGGGCAGAAAACAAACAAAAAGAAATAGTTATCAAGTCAGTTAAAGAATTAGAGGATGGCCACCAAAAAAAAGATGTCAAATGAAGTAGGAGGACCTTCTCGGACTGGTTGATAACTGCCATCAATTTTTTCCCATCTGTAATACGTTCTTTACACTGACTCAGAGAATCATAAAATAATAGTATCAGAGAGAAAACCAAGTTCATTGCTTGTGTATCAAAGCAAATGAAAACTTTGAGCCTTGGTGATGACTCATTCACTAACTCGGAGCATATGAGCGGCTATGAAGGACATATCTGAATGATAATCACATGTTTAGTCTGGCCAGCTGAAAACAGCATGTGCTGTAAAGCTAGATGTTGATAAAGCCAAAAGGAAATGGAAACAGCAAGAATAAAAAACAGTCAAAACTGAACAAATGTTCAGTGAATTGAAACAAGCCTTAGTTATAGGGCTCAGGTATCTGAAAAAGAGGGTCTTCAGGTAACGAGCAGTGAATGACAGCTCTGAACAACCACATAGGCGTAACTAGTCTCAAATTAATGGAATGCTCTTCTCATTTCTAGAAGAAAACATGTCCTAGAAATTTCAAGTTTACCGTAAAACAGGCAGTATTTTTCTCCTTATTGTCCTTATTAAAAGCCAATTAATCTTATTTAAAAACTTGCATCTAATGTCAAAGTTCTTTGGATGAAGCATCAAGATCGGATGAGACTAAGTATCCTTCTTCTGCTTTTCATAAAACCTTGGAAGAAGATCTGGGATATCTGTTGGATAATCACAGGCCAAAATCAGAAGCATCTGACACAAATTGCTGAGCAAAGCCATTTGCTCAGACTGACTCCTTGAAATAAGAGCTAATCAGATTTGCCATCATTTTGACTCAAAGAGAAGCAGCAATTTCTAGGTCTTTTCCCTAAAACACTGAAGTTTTCCCAACAACCATTCCTTGCAGCAGCAGGGAGCAGCCTGCCCGCAGGCCAGGTGTGGCCATACCCAGTCTTACCTAATTTCCCATAGGAGTTTCCCATGTTGTAAGCTGTCCCATCAGGTGCATAGTGAGGATGAGCAGTGGCCCCATTCACAGCAACAAACTTGGTCCAGTCTACCTGCAAATCCCGAAGATGTTCAGTCAGAAGAGAAGCTTCCTGTTGCTCTCTAGCAAGCCACAGTCTTTCTAAACATTAGTTTTGTTAAAATCTGAGGAAGAATAGCTTAATTATTGTGCCCTAATGTGGAATCTGAATTTAAGCCTTCATTTTACCTGAAATCTTCCTGAAACCCCTGAAATTTAAGCACATTACTCAGTGCATTTATCCTACCAGCCAAACAGGACCAGTAGCAGCAGCCACTTCCATGGGAAATATGAGCATCACGACTGGCCAGGAATGCTGACACTGCAGGAATGTTGTCCATAAAAGCATTTTAATGAGGACTTCATGTAGTGTGCATTGCAGGCATGCAAAAAGAGATGGTTGCTACCTGCCACCTCCCCCAGAATCATCAAATGTTTTGAAAGCACACGCAGCTAATTGACAGTCATTGCATACTGTCCTTACAGAGCTCAGTCTAACTCTACTATCTACAATAGGAGCTAGGACAAAGGGACATCTGTGCACATCGTTAGCATGTGCTCCTTCTTTCTGGTCCGGTTGCGGTTTGGATTCAAACAGCAGAGGGAATGCTTTGGGAAGGAAGTCTGAAGAAAAAATTGAAGGGAGATCAACAAATGCATTGAAACATTGAAACATAAAAGATACCCTGGTTTTCCAAAAGTTTCAAAAAGTATCTTTCATGTATCCAACCCGAGACTCTTCGGAGGGCCCCATTGGAGAAGAACGCCGTGCTAGCAGGAGCTCACAATACCATCTCAATTTAGAGATTCTTAACGTTAAATCATCCCTTCTCTTCCTTCACTTATCTAAAAAATGCTAGTCCAGTCTACATCTAAAAAGAAGCTTAAGGGGATTATTTTTTTTAAATGTCAGGATGGCTGAGCATTGAAAGCAGGAGCACCACCTACACATGTTTTTTCATCACTAGATTGCGGTTTACAAAACAGGAAACAGCAAATCATCAAACTCTCAATTTCTATATGCAAGTAGCACACAGCATCTCATAAGCAGAGCTTCTTGATCCTGTAGAAAAGTAGGGACTGCTGCAATGCCTCTCTCAAGGTAGTGAACTGAGATGGTATTTTCCAGTATTAAGCAATCTGTAGTAACATACAAGGATGACTGTATAAGTACTCAGGAGCAGCAGAATCCTTCTTCAGTTCTTCTCACAATGGTTCAGCTCAGCAAATATCCAAAACCTCTCTAACAGTGCCAGCAGGGGAGCACGTAATTTACTCTGCCATTCTGTAAGTCGTGCTCTGTCCCCAGATACAGCCATGCTCCTCTGAGGCAGTGCACAGAACATGCACTCAGCTTGTGGTTTGTTGGCCAGTATGGGGAAGAGTAGTGGCAGCTGAACTTCGATTTAGCTTTACATTGGCTTCACCTCCCAGTGGCTACAGAGGTTTTAGCCAAGACCTTGCAGGGCTGGTTTGCAGTATTTGGAGCTGTGTGTGCATGAAGACATAAAGAGGACAGATGGGAAGACTGAAGAGACTGCAAGAATGCAGATCTGAGAGCAGTGATGCTTATTTCTTCCTGTATGCACATGTTTCTGCGTACACAGACAAGTACGGATAAGTAGCAAGCGTGCTGGAAAAATGACTAATGGAAACAGCACTGCAAGCCTCTCTGCCTTTGCCTGCTACAGTGGTAAGTGTCTGGAGGAGAGCTGCCTTACTGCTGGACAGATTCTTCAAGGAACTCAGGCATACAAGAAGATGCCTTAAAGCTATGATTAAGAGCTGTATTGATCTTTGTTTTGGAATCTGATTTTCCCTCTGCTTCTCACAAGTTACTGAGGGCTGTTAGGAACAAAGAAGAGAGATCATCTTGTGCCACAAGTCAACCCCTCGCCCCACCAGCCCATACCTTTTCCTTCATTTCAAGTGTTTCTGGGTCCACTTTGTACATGCAATTGTTCTCACCAGTGACATAGTAGTCTCCTTTATACACAACACAGCTCACATTGGCATTGTCACTTTGCTCTGAAACAAAACTCAAGCTCTGGTTAAGCTTGCATGACATCATATCAAGCTAGATATGCATAAATAAATAAACCCATTTGTTGTGACCTTAATCCCCCTTGATTAGAAGTATGTCACTAATCTACAAAGGCACCCCAGAAAAATGTCCGGACAAATGAAATCAGGACAAAAGGACAAGAACCTGCTGCATTTTATCAGTTCAGTGCTAGATCCTGACTTCCTATTGGTGCTCTGTAGCTTCTTGGTACTAAGACTTCTCTATCCAAGAGAGAATTTTACGTAGCTTGACAGCTATTAAATTTGGACACTCAGGCCTTGTCAACATTGTCATTTGGTCCAGAGCCAACCCTCAACCCAGTAGTCACACACACGAGGCTGCAGATTGAGGTTCTGGTGTTGCTTCCTACTGGATTTGAAAAACTTCTACAACATATCTTGAGTTGAAACCAAAGAAACTGAGTTATTCATTTTATAAGTTCTGGACATATATATATATATATGTATATATATATATATATAATGTCACTAATTCCTAGAGGCTTAAACAGGTTTAGTTTCTCATGTCTGCAACAAATGCATTGTCTACAGGTTGTCCAGCAGGAATGCAAACAAAACTGCAAAACTGTGTTACCTTCAGGTAAGAGGCTTGATTACTGTGTTTGAACTTATGATCTTCAAAAAAAAAAGAAGTTGTGGTTCTAGTAAGGGAGGTGTGGAAATGACTCTAGTGAAACCAAGATAACCTAGGTACTCCCATATGCCTTCTGTGTGTGACCTCTTATTTCTACATATTTCTCTCCCTTTCCTCCCCTGCCAAGATTGTATCCTCTGACAGCCATATGATAAGTTCCATGTTCAATTCACTCCATTGGAAATGGAAGGTAAATACTTGAGGCTACAACTTGGGAAGTGGGAAGCTGAGGAACAAGTAGACCAGTGAGTGAAGGTATAAGCACCTTCAAAGAGAATAGATTACAGGAAGGACAGAATCCATCGCCTCAGGAACTTAAGCAGCAGCAAGTTGCAGACTTTAGGTCTGTTCTGGTTTTAGTGACAGACACTTGGCTTAAAATTAAGCCTATTTCTTTCCTGCCTTACACAGTACCCTATAGGTACTGATACTTCCATTCCTGTGCAATACCCTCTGTCACCCTACTTATATCATCCCCTGCACCTTAGTACAGGAAGGGAAGGATTAGCCCACTTACCTATAAGCTTAGCAAGGTAAGGTGTTTTAAGGGCAAAGTGTCTCAGGAAGAATAATAGATTGTAATGCCCATTATCAGGTCTGTACAGAGTGTTCTTTAGGGAGACTTCTGTTGGCTATTTGCAACAAACTGGGACCAATTGAGCCAAAGTAGCACTAAAACACTAAAGTGAATGTGCATCTTCCAACTACATCTGATATCAAATAATTGTTGTTCCAAGGGACCACCTTCTAAGACAGACCCAGAATAGGCCTACACCAGACTTCACAGCTCCCATCAAAGCTAACCGTCAGTTCCCCAAGAAAACCTCAGAACATTTTTTAGAGACCCTCTTACTTGGTGGATCAAAGCGTGACATGAAGCGTGCAAAGACACTCTTGCATGGATCAGGCATTGCCAGCGTCCCAAATTCTGAGACTACAATGCGGTTGTGCTGGTTGTTCAGCAGATACGAGTTGCTCTGAAGAAACTTGCTCTGGTATGTCACCGTGCCATTCCTCAGCTGAAACTGATGCAGCAGGGCCATGCCATCAAACCAGTGGTTGTATCTACAAGCATTAATAAATAGGAAAACAAGATTCGTGCACTGTGTTATGTTCTGCTACACAGTTCTCTCTTGCCTTTTTGTTTGTTATTGTGCATGACTAGCTAATGCCAACATCCCATGAGCACATAAACATACACAGCCTTGTGATGACTCTCAAGTGAGTGAAATTAATCAAGTGCATTTGCAGGCATGCAGCCTGAAGTTAGATACTCACCACCAATGAGATTTGGACTCCATGTATCACTTCTGAAAATAATAGGGATTTCTGAAAATGCTGTGTATTGGAGAAATAAATTGGGCTGGTAAACCAACCACACTACAGATTTCTGCATAAGGAGAATAAATTGTGCATTGAAGGAATAAAAATTATTGCTGAAAGCCTAACCACACAAGGTGCCTTTATCTCTCATCTATTTGCAGGGTGCCATTCTCTTCAAAAGGAGAAATCTGAGATTTAAAGGGTAGTCTGAGTGTTTTCAAGACACCTCTGTGTCTTAAAAAATGTAATGATTGTCTTTGGCCAGTTCTGTCAGATCATCAGATCTGCAGAAAAAGAGCTGAGTTTGTCAGTTTGTTAAAATGGCAGATTCCAAGCCAAAGGCAAGGTTGCCTACTTAAAATGTTTTGATATGTTATTTGTAAAATGAGCTGGATTTGGTTCTAAAGCAATTTACCCAATTTAGTGCACTCATCTTTGAAAACTGTTCCTTGGATTTCAGAGTGCTCACAGGATGGACTTTTGTTAGTGACAAAGGACTGAAGGCGTATTTTAATCCCCATCTCAGGTCCCTCATTACACCATTCTGAGTAGGTCACAGCCTTTCTGTGACTCAGCTTCTCCAGCCTGAATAAGTTAACCATGCTTCCTATTTTCAGAGCTCACTGACCTCTGGTGAGGGAGCAGATGTTTTGAAAAGAAAGATGACGCAAGCCTTTCCTCTGCCTAACTTAAGAAACTACAAGGTGCTCCAAGCATAGTCAGCCATGTAGGGGCTTCCCATTTGGCTTTAGCTGGTGCTCAGGCCATAGTCTCACCAAATCCAGACTTACTTCTCCTCACCAAACTCAAATTTCCCAGGGCCATTCCTCAGAAGATTGCCATTAATCCATTCAGGAATATGTCCTTTGATCTTGGCTGGGATGGGCTCTGGGGTCTCCTCCACTGTCTGTAGTAAGGGAGAGATGCATTGCAAAGTGGACAAGGTGAATTGCTCTTTTGATGGACTGGGCAGTGAATTCTTTAGACCTGCAAGGAAAGCAATGAGAACAAAAAGCAAGTATCTAAGATTTACACTTGAATGAACAGACAATTTCTAGAGCTTGAGTTTACATATCTAGAAGAATGGTACTCAGAATGCCCCAAGCAGCCAAACTGTACAGGATATTCAGACTGAAGTTTTGTTCCATAATATCCCACACATCCACAGGGAGCTGAAAGTCTAGCAGAGCTAGACTACACTTAACTATACTCAGTCCGTTAGTGACACCTGTTCTGCAGTCCAAAGGAGGCAATAAAATATTTCATGATAGGAAAAAAAGAGATATTTAATTAAGGGAGTTGATAAGTAGGAACTTATTTCAGTAAGTAATTGACAGCAAGACATGTGGCTATTTGTCAAGATTTTCTGTTAAGTTACATTTAAAAAACAAAACAAAACAAAAAAAACTGTTCCAAATTGATGCATAGAGTAACACAAAAGAGGAGCCCTACATGTAATCTCCCTCTGCTTTCTGATGATAGCCTAGTGAGGAAAGCAACAGAAAAAACTTGTCCCTCAGGCCAAAGCCGTGATCGGAAAGATGCACTACGAAGCAGTGCCTGCAGCATTTATACAATGCACAATGTTGCAAAAAGCAAGGCAGAGCTGGGCAGCCCTCAGACAGAAAAACCACATTCTAACACTAACTCCACCCTGGTATCACAGTCACGACATATTAAAAAGACAGAGAAGTGTATGTACTGGAATACTTTCCCAGAACATGTAATCTAATCAGAAATCACCCAAGGAGTTTCCAGAATTAAAGCAGAGTGCAGAAAAACAAGAACACATCAGAGATGATTATTCTTGTGCAGGATATGCTGTCCACTTCCTTAATTTTGCTACACTTAAAATTCTCTTAAGTTTTTTCTCCGGTGCAGCAACTAGTGGTTGGCCTTCCATCTTTATAATTTATTCCCATTACTGGTTCAAATGTTGTCATGGAGTTAACTAGATCAATTTACGCCTGTGACAGGGGGGCAGGAGGCCCCTGCCCTCCCCTCCCACCCCACAAAATGGGAAGGAAGGGAGGAAAAAAAACAGCGGCAACAATCTATGGAGGAAACCTTATTTACTAACTATGATACCGGAATGCAAGATAACACAATATAATACAATCTAATTGAATTCGAGACTAATAAATCAAATAAGATAGGAGAGAGAGAATTCCTGAGACCGAGTCAAACCTGACAAGCTTGGAACGGCCAGGAAAGCACCTCCAGCACCCACTGCCAGGCAGTAAGAGACTGCCCCACCTGGAAGGGCCAGATCCCATGGCTTCTGTAATGCATAGGGACAGCTACCTGGAATTGGAGGATTAACACTTTAACTCCCAGTGCACTACATGATGTTTTGATGCGGAATACTGAGAACCAAAAAAAAAAAAAAACATAAAACCATGACATTCCACCCCTTATTCTACATCACTACATCATGCTTAATGTATATACATATGTATGAATAGACAAAAAAATGATTAAAATGCATTACACACACATGTCTATACACATATACATAGAATTATCGACTGCACTCCCCCAGCATCAAGTTTCCTTGTGGTACACATTGAACATCCCCGGTTTTTTTGCATTACCCACCAAGTGGACCTGGTCCCTGGGCAAAAACTGTACCATGGAGAGGGTTGCCCTTTCCAGAAGCTGGAAGAACCCAAACTGCCTTTCCCAACATGCTCTTTACATGTACAACAGGGACTTTATCTCCCTCTACAGTATGTAGGGAGCCGGATTGGGTAGGACCATCATGATTGGTAGATCCTCTGGTATTGACTAACCAGGTGGCTTCTGCCGAATGCTTCTCCCAGTTGCTTAAATGTACCGCCTCCTATTGCTTTCAGCATAGTTTTTAACAATCCATTGTGTCGTTCAATTTTACCGGAGGCTGGTGCATGGTAGGGAATATGGTAAATCCAGTCAATGCCATGATCTTTGGCCCAAGTATTTACAAGAGAATTTTTGAAATGAGTCCCATTATCTGACTCAATTCTTTCTGGGGTGCCATGTTGCCATAGGACTTGTTTCTCAAGACCTAATATGGTATTTCGGGCGGTAGCATGGGGTACTGCATATGTTTCAAGCCACCCAGTGGTTGCCTCCACCACAGTAAGTACATAACATTTACCACTGCGAGATCGTGGCAAGGTGATACAATCAACCTGCCATGCCTCCCCATATTTATACTTTAGCCGTCGCCCTTCCCCCCAGAGTGGTTTCATCCTCTTGGCTTGTTTGATTATGGCACATGTTTCACAATCGTGAATAACCTGTGCAATAGCACCCATAGATAAGTCCACCCCTCAGTCTCTAGCCCACTTATATGTTGCATCTCTCCCTTGATGGCCCGAGGTCTCATGGGCCCATCGGCTAGAAATAATTCACCCTTGTTCTGCCAGTCCAGGTCTATTTGAGCCACCTCAATTCTGGCAGCTCTGTCTACCTGATGGTTATTTTGCTGTTCTTCAGTAGCCCTATTCTTGGGCACATGAGCATCTACATGGCGCACCTTTACAACCATACTCTTTATTCGGGCAGCAATATCTTCCACAGGTCAGCAGCCCAAATAGGTTTACCCTTTCTTTGCCAGTTATTTTGCTCCCACTGCTGTAACCACTCCCATAGAGCATTTGCCACCATCCACGAGTCAGTGTAAAGATAAAGCATTGGCCACCTCTCCCGTTCAGCAACATCCAAGGCCAGCTGGACAGCCTTTACCTCTGCAAATTGGCTCGATTCTCCTTTTCCTTCAGTGGCCTCTGCAAGTTGTCGTGTGGGGCTCCACACAGCAGATTTCCATCTGCAATGCTTCCCCACAATACAACACAATCCATCTGTGAACAGGGCATATTTCTTTTCATTTTCTGGTAGTTCATTGTATGGTGGGGCCTCTTTAGCACGTGCTACTTCTTCCCCTGGTGATGTTCCAAACTTTTTACCTTCAGGCCAGTCCACAATCACCTCTAGGATTCCTGGACGGCTGAGATTCCCCATCCGTGCTCATTGTGTAATCAGTGCAATCCACTTACTCCAAGTGGCATCAGTTGCGTGATGAGTGGAGGAACCCTTTCCCTTAAACATCCAGTTCAGCACTGGCAGTCGAGGTGCCAGAAGGAGCTGTGTTTCAGTACCAGTTACTTCAGAAGCAGCCCGAACCCCCTCATACACGGCTAAGATCTCCTTTTCAGTTGGAGTGTAGCCCTCTTCTGACACCCTGTAGGCTCGACTCCAGAATCCCAGGGGTCGGCCTCGGGTCTCTCGTGAGGCTCTTTGCCACAAACTCCAAGTGGGACCTTTCTCTCCAGCAGCAGTGTAGAGGATGTTCTTTATACCCTGTCCCGTTCATACTGGCCCTAGGACCACAGCATGGGCTATTTCCTGTTTAATCTGTTCAAAAGCCTGCTTCTGCTCAGGACTCCATGTAAACTCATTCTTCATTCGCGTCGCATGATAAAGGGGACTTACAATGAGGCTATAGTTTGGAACATGCATTCTCCAAAAGCCCACTGCGCCCAGAAAAGATTGTGTCTGTCTCTTGCTAGTGGGTGGAGACATAGCAGTGATTTTGTCAATCACATCTGTTGGGATGTGACGACGGCCATCTTGCCACTTCATACCTAGGAACTGAATCTCCTGAGCAGGTCCTTTCACTTTGCTCCGCTTAATAGCAAAACCAGCACACAGAAGAATTTGGATTATTCGCTCTCCTTTCGTGAAGACTTCTTCTGCTGTATCGCCCCACACAACGATATCATCAATGTACTGCAGGTGCTCAGGAGCACTACGTTGTTCCAGTACAGTTTGGATCAACCCATGGCAAATGGTCGGGCTGTGTTTCCACCCCTGGGGCAAAGGGTTCCAAGTAAACTGAACGCCCCTCCATGTGAAAGCAAACTGTGGCCTACATTCTTTGGCCAAAGGAATGGAAAAGAAGGTGTGGTGTCACACCTTCAATGTCAGTGGTGGCATACCATTTGGCTGCTTTTGATTCTAGTTCATATTGGCTCTAACATGTCCGGCACAGCAGCACTCAGTGGGGGTGTGACTTCATTCAGGCCACGGTAGTCCACCGTCAGTCTCCATTCCCCACTGGCTTTATGCACTGGCCATATGGGGCTGTTAAAAGGTGAGTGAGTTTTGCTGATCACTCCCTGATCCTCTAGTTGATGAATCAACTTATGAATGGGGAGCAAGGAATCCCTGTTGGTGCGGTACTGCCGTCTGTGCATCTTTTTTGTGGCAATCGGTACCTGTTGCTCTTTTACTTGCAGCAACCCCACAACAGACGGATCTTCTGACAGGCCAGGCAAAACAGACAGCTGCTTAATGTTGTCTGTGTCTACAGCAGCTATCCCAAGGGTCCATCAATACCCCTTAGGATCCTTGAAATGCCCCCTTCTGAGGTAATCGATACCTAGTATACATAGAGCCCCTGGGCCAGTCACAATATTATGTTTTTGCTAGTCCTTACCAGTGAGGTTTATCTCGGCCTCCAACACAGTCAATTCTTGACAGCCTCGTCACCCCGGAAATATGGATTGATTCTGTCCCTTCATGACTCGAGGGCATCAGAGTGCACTGTGCACCAGTATCCACCAGTGCCTTATATTTCAGTGGTTCTGATGTGCCAGGCCATCAAATCCACACAGTCCAATATACTCGATTATCCCTTTCTCCCCCTCTTCTGAGGGCAGGGCCCCTCTATTCATTACCTGTGATAACTGGAGCAACTGCACTGATGGTTGATCTGCTTTGTAATTCTCTCACCCGTGCTCGTAGTACAGGAGTAGCTTGGTCATGCCACTTCCTCATGTCTTCTCCATGGTCACGTAGGTAATGCCACAAGGCAATTTGCGGTGTATTGTTCCTCACTGGAGCCGGAAAGTGTTTGCCTTTAACAGCTGAGATTTTTGATGGTGCCCGTGAGCAGGGAGGTTCATCATCTTTAATTAGTTGGATTCGCATTAGTTTGATCAGCTCCTTCATTAGATTCTTTTGATTATCCTGATCTTCATCGAGCGTTTCTGATACTGCCACAGGTTTGTCACAATTAATCAGTAGAGACATTTGCTCCTGCATTTCATTCAGTTGGTCCGTTATTTGTGAGATGGCGGCAACGGAAGCATGAGTTGGGGTAGCTGCTGTTAGTAGTTTTGGAGCATAAGAATCAATTCAAAAACTAAGGGTGTTCTCTCTTGTTTCCAGTATCTGTCATTAGCTGACATCAGTGTAGCGGCGTATCTGTCTGGTGCTGTTGTTGTGAGTTTCTGCCATATCTCAGGCGTCGTCCTCACTCTCTAAGGGTCGTGGTCTTGTCGTGGGTGGTTAGGAACAAAGTTAGGGTCAAACAACATTTCCACCACGGCCATTTCCCTCAAATACTGGATACCCTTTTCAACTGTATCCCATCTTTTCATCACAGGCTTCAATCCGTCTTTGAAGCGATACCTTTCCCTTATGGCTATTAACAGTCATTCCCAGAGGATGGCAGCCTCATCCAAACATTGACCTCTGTCAATAGCTGGATCTCTGGCAATGGCTCCTAGTTGGGAGCTTCATTACCATCTAGAGCCAAGCTTTGGCCCTGCGGTCCCAGCAGCGAAGCAACCAGGAAACAAGAGTTTCATTCGGCCCCCATGTAAACACCTTTCTTGAGCCCCAGATTTCAGTCATCTTCAGAGGCCAACGAGTAGTAATAGAGACTTCCTCTTCATCACTCTCTTCTGCATGTCTCTTAGTTTTTCCTTTTGCTTTTCGAGATGGTGGTGGTTCTGAGGAGGGCCCCTCACCTGGATCTTCCTCTACCTCCTCCTCTGCTTCTTCTCTGTTCCATTCTAGGTGCGTGGACACTCGTTTCCATTTCTTGCCTTCCGCAGGAGCAACTGATATTGTTACTGATGTCTCCTGTAATTGATCAGATTTGACTTGGAGATTTTCCCCTTTGGCTTGAACCTCAGCTCAGAAGCTCTCCCTCTCCCAAATGGTATTATATAGGGCGCAGTAAGCACAAGCCAAACCCCAAATAAGTTGTACTTCCTTAGATTTATGTAAGCTGCAATGTCCCTGACTCAAATACTGACTTAGTTTCTCAGGATCCCACAGGTGTTCAAGAGTAAAATCCCATGACATTGCGGGTCCCCATGCTTCTAAGATCTTTCCTAAACCTCTCCATATTCCCTGCCAGTCAGCATTCTCTGGTTTTGGAGGAGACTCCTTCCCGTTATTATGAATGCGTTGGAATACATTCATGGAAAATAATAATAGCACGCACACCAACATGAGTATTAATTCGAGATTCGAAAAACGTGTGACAAACCGAGAAGAAAGCCTGGAGACTGGTCTGAACGTTGTGTTGTTTGTAAAATTAGCCATTACATTTGGGATGTAAATGTCAAAATTCAAGTCATAGCACATTGCATACAGGTACCATGCAAGTGTCTCCATCAGTGCCCTTAGTTAGTTATATATGAACACAATTCCACAACAAGTAATTATGACATTGATAATTGGCCAGTAAGTTGCGAGTAACATCATTGCTTTTAATCCTTTGCACAGCGACGCCATGATAAAGGGTGGGTTCATCGCTGGTGTCTATTAATAAATTGAAACTAACAAGAGGAGGGAAAAAAAAGAAAAAGGTAATACCCAGACTGAGCAGTGCTCAAAGTTTACAAATATCCCAGAGTACTGGCAGCACACCTAGTCTTTCAAGGTCAAGTTTTCCAGATTAGAAACCTGAACTACTGATAATGCTCCCTGACGAAGCTCTCTAAGAGCAGAGAGAGAGATTCGTTCTAAAAGCTAAAAAGCAGCTATGCCCACATTCTCCACCAAAAAACCTGCAATGGACTTAACTAGATCAATTTACGCCTGTGACAGGGGGGCAGGAGGCCCCTGCCCTCCCCTCCCACCCCACAAAATGGGAAGGAAGGGAGGAAAAAAAACAGCGGCAACAATCTATGGAGGAAACCTTATTTACTAACTATGATACCGGAATGCAAGATAACACAATATAATACAATCTAATTGAATTCGAGACTAATAAATCAAATAAGATAGGAGAGAGAGAATTCCTGAGACCGAGTCAAACCTGACAAGCTTGGAACGGCCAGGAAAGCACCTCCAGCACCCACTGCCAGGCAGTAAGAGACTGCCCCTCCTGGAAGGGCCAGATCCCATGGCTTCTGTAATGCATAGGGACAGCTACCTGGAATTGGAGGATTAACACTTTAACTCCCAGTGCACTACATGATGTTTTGATGCGGAATACTGAAAACCAAAAACCATGACAAATGTGGAGACAAATATTCTCCCTTTTTGCTTTGGGAAGTGTTTGGAAAGTATCTGAATGCAAGAGATTTTGCTCTCTGACATTAACATCTGTAAACGAATTTTGTATTTGAAATGCTAACTGTTGCTTATGGATGAAGTCATTGATGTAGTGACATGCAACTTAAGTAGAAGACTTATTCAGATCCAATCACATTTGATGCTGTTACAGATGCTTCTGGATAGGAATTAGTCTGAGATGGTTTTAACCAAGGACTTCCGAAACAGCTTTGAAAATTTGTGCTACAAGGCTGCCAGTAGTAAGAAGCAATATACCTTGAAGCTAAAGATAATGCATGATTTTACTAATGCTGAAAATTTCACAGTGAAGAAATATTATACTATTTTTAGTATTCCCCTTAACCTCAATAGTTAATGCTGGAATTTTGGGGAGGGGATGTATCATGGCATTAAGTTCCTTCAAATAAATGACCTGTTTTTAACAAAAACGTACATTTTCCGCTGAGTTTAAAACAATAATAATTATTGTAATAATCATAATTATTATTATAGTAACAAATCATTCTTTTCTGCCCATAGTACAAGAGGTCTTCCAAAGTCAAAGGAAAAAATATATATGTTTATATACACACACAACACTGCAACTGTAAAAAACAAACCAAAAACAGTCTAGCTCACTAGAAGGAACATCCCAGAGAACAAAGAACAACCTTCAGGATTCCCAGTGCAGTACAGTAAATCCAGGCAAGCTCGTTAAATTGTTAGACAAGATTTGACAAGCTTGATGTCAGAGATTTCAAATTCCTGGAAGAGCACAGGCTGTCAAACATAGCTTGTCATGTTTCCTCTCTACACTGCACATGAAGGACTCCACCAAGTTGGCAGCACCTATCATGCGGTAAACCAGAAGCCCAGACTGCTGAAAGGTGCACAGGTCAGTTCTCAAACTCACCGGGACAATCCGATTGCAGGAGCTCAGAAGGTAATCACTGGCTTTTGCCCTTGCAGACCTCCCCCTCCCTGACGAAAAAAAAAAAAAAAAAAAAAAAGAAAAAAGAAAAAAGAAAAAAGAAAAAAGAAAAAAGAAAAAAGAAAAAAGAAAAAAGAAAAAAGAAAAAAGAAAAAGAAAAAAAAGGAAATGGCGAAGAACACATATGCATGAAACTGAGCTGAAGTACACTGTCATGAGAGGTAGACTAAGCAGATTTACCTGATAAAGAAATAAGCAGCTGCAAAAAAGGGTCGTTTCTGATGTAGCCTCCTGTTTGCATATTATTAGGCAGAGCAATAGGACAAAAGCATCGGTGAAGCATGAAGAGCAGGGAGTGCTGTGTGCCAAGGGCACACTGTTAGCTATTAGCTCCAGTAGCCTGGTTTGCAAAGCCTCATCAACACAAGGATTGTTATAGCAATCCATTTAGCTACAAAGGGGGATTTACCTAGAAAGTGCACTGTGATTGCTTTCCCTCCCAGTGCTTCCACTTCCTCACCTGCGCTGGGCTCCACTTCCACAGGTCAGAGGAGCTCTCTGCTGCACTGCTCTATCATCTCCATAAGGCTATTTAGCCCTGAACAGATTTAGATGTAAGAGAAACACTGATATAAAGGATTGCTTGAAAACCATTCCTGAACTTGTTCTAGGACAGAAAAGGCCTCAGGCTGAACAGACTGTAGACTGGTAGTGACATTTTGTTGTCGTAGTTTATTCTAGTGATGGCACTCACTTTCACCGCTGCAGATGCTTCTTCTAACCTACCTTCTTTAATCCAAGTGATTAAGTGAAGCTTCTGAACAATCTACCTGTGAGCCTCTGAAACCAAATATTCACGTCTACAGAGGACAAGTGATATTTTAGAGCAGGAGAATATCTGCAGAAGACCTGTGTTGGCACACAGCATTTCCCTGAACTCACTTCCTTAGAACATCCTGAGACAGAATGAGTGTCGGGCATGCAGGAAATTGAATTGCAAGCTCCCTTCCATGTACTTCTCCAGCCTGCCAATCCTCAAAATCCTCCTTGAGATCTCTAATATGGTAAGTCAGCTAGACAAAGAATTCAGGCTGCCGGGCTAAAGCAATTAACCTCAAACCACCAACATCCTCTTCCTCTTAAAATTCAATTAAGTTCTGATTAAATCCTATATGAAGCACTCAATCTGATCCCAACATTAGTGCCCTTAGTATTTCCTTAGACACAAGGAAGAAGAAGTTTTCCATATCAACCAATGCCTGGCAGGTCTAATGACAGTTACCAGTATTTGCAGAAATAAACCTTTAGTAGTCTGAGAAGAAATTTGTAAAGATGTAAAATTGTAAAAAAAAAAAACACACAAGAGCAACATGTCCGTAAGGAGATATTTTTACAGCCATGCAAAAACAAAGATGGCATAACCAAGGATGGAACTACAGAAAAAAAACTTCCTGGAGGGCTGCAGAATTACCTATGGGAATTTAGGAAGTTATACTTAACAAGAGAGTTTGAACAGGACTGAAAGAGATCTCCTGCGTCATCTCCTCCCATCTCCTGCCCCAGAAAGTTATATTTTAACTCTATCTTAAAAATTACTCTTTCATGGCTCTTATGCCTTAGTTGGAAGGTTGTTTTGGAGACAATTGCCCAGATGATAAGAAAAATGCTATGAATTCACAGAGAGAAGTTATATTAGTGGGACAGTTTATCCTCCTTTTTCTTCTGTTAGCACTGTTGTGTGACTTCAACATTCCTCCCTCTTCTGTTGTGTGCTCCATCTTGTTGGCAGATGTTGTATTTTGTAAGCAATCATATCACTTACTAAGGTAAACAAAGCAAGTTTTCCTCCTCCTGTGATAACCTTGCTATTCATATGATCATCTTAGTAGTCCTTCTAGAAGTACAGCCTTATTAGTCTTGCTGTGTGCAAGAACTTCACAATAAGGGAGACGGAGCACTGGAACAGGCTGCCCAGAGAGGTTGTGGAGTCTCCTCCTCTGGAGAAGTTCAGGACCAGCCTGGACACGTACCTGTGGAATTTGGTCTATGGAGCCTGCTTTGGCAGGGGGTTTGGAATTCGATGATCTCTAGAGGTCCCTTCCAGCCCTAAAATTAATCTTTCTTGAACCTAGATAGCCACTACTGAAAGATTTCAAGATGTAGTGCCGAAATCATCTGAGATCAGGCTACACACAACAAAAAGCACATCAGACACTTCCTTGCGCTGTCAGACCACAGACAGAGTAAGAAGCATAGCAAGACAAGGGAGCATCTTTCCTTCTGGGTGCTACTCAAGTTAGATGAAGAGATGAAGATCCCGACAGTAAAATGTACTGAGTAATCAAATCATGATGCCCAGATGAGTCAGAGCAGAAGTTTACTAGGATAATTTTGAAAAAAAAAAAAAAAAAAAAAAAAAGATTTGCTCTGATGAGTTAAAAAGACTCATGACAAGAAACAAACAACAGAAATAAGCAGTGACATCTCTCATATTCACCACAACACAAAAAGTATCTTGAAACCACATTATGTAAGCCACCTCATTATTGCAGCCCATTGGGAACAATGTGGCTGGGAAATGACCCTCACCTACAAAGCAATGCTTATATACGGTTTAGCGGATGGGTGGATGGATGTGATCAGACAGGTGCTTGCAGAGGCTGAATGCAACTTGTGTTTTTGTGCATGGGTGATGAATTAACATTTTGCAATGCACCAAGTAGCAGAAAACACCGTAGGATAATTAAAAATGGAAGTAAGACCAGAATGATCCAGTACAACACATTTCTCCCTGCTGACACAGGAAAGGCTCACATTCACTAAAAAAAAGAAATCAAGCCGCTGTAATAGCGATGGCAGGAAAGTACAGCACAAAATAAGGAGTTCAAAGAAAATTGTTTTGTTGCTATTCTGAGCCACCATAGCTGTGTTTAGGGGAAAAACAAAACAAAACAAAACAAAAAACAAAAAAACACAGATAAACAAAACCACACCTGCCCAACATGCACTTCCTTCCTGTTACAAGGAAATCTTAAGTCTACTCCCCAGATTTAATAAAAAACACTAAAACCTGTGACATTTATCTGCACATACTCTGAAATGCATGAAGCAGATGAAATAGAAACACTTTACAGCCGAAGGTACTGCTCAAGATCTACTACAATGAAAGCATGTCATCATTGGACCAGAGCTCACACCTAAATGTGGAAATTAAATATTCTTCACATTTGACATTTAGCCACTCAAGACACAAATCTCTACAAAAGACAAAAGACAGTCTGGCTTTTCATGTTAAGCAACAGGTACGTAAAATAAATGCTGACTCTGCTAGCAATGGGAAGCAGCTTTTTCTGTGATCCCTGGAAGATAAACATATAGTTATTCGAACCACAGATCAAGATGGAAGAACTTGAATAAGCAACAAGTCAAAGGCTAGCTTGAGCATAATATCTGAAAATCTGAATGAGATTTTAATCTGGCAACTCAAAGACAGTATTTCTGAAGTCTGATTTCCATGTTGCTTCCAACCTTTAAAAACAAACTTAAGACCCAAATACACTTTAGCATACCAGAGCAGAGGCAAAGCCAAGTACAGTATGTACTAATAGAGAAAAAAAAAAAACTGCAAAACTATTTCTGCATAAAAACCAAAGCCTGGCATTGTTTCATTATGCACTGTTTCCTTCAAATATAAGCATGCCATGATTTCTCTGCCTGTCATCATCTTGTCATGGATTGTTTATATCCAGAGAAGGTAATCTGTGTGCTTTGGGCAGGACAGCCTGAATCTGACACAAAACAATGGCTATGTTATCTTCCCTATAAATTATGAATTGGAATTAGAAGATAAGCCAAACGGGTTTCTCCAACACTTCTTCCTTCCCATACCAAACTGAACCAAAGCAGCGGTGGCTATGATTTCCCCCATCCAGTCTCTAGCTTTTACCGTCATCTTCACCAGGGTTGGATCACCAGGGCTGGCAGTTAACTTCTGTACCACACTGATTGCTGAACTGAGGCTGTTGCACTTGCCTTGTGTCTGCTGGGAGGTCCCCACACTTGGCTCCTCGTTCCATCTAGCCAGGAGATTCCCCATTGCCAGGGAGTCAGCCACCCACTTCCTTGCTAACACACAGTGAAGACAAGAAGAACATTAAAAAAAAAAAAAAAAAGAAAACACTGGGGAAAAGTCATGAAAGTAATGGAGAAAAGGAGAGGATAAAGACATGACAAAGGATACATAAATTCTAAACTTTGGGGTTTTTTTTTTGGTGACATGAAGGAAGTACATCTTTCTTAAATATTGATCTACATAATGCAATCCTTAGAGAACACCTATGCCATGAAAGACGCCATGAATGTGGGCTAGGAAAATGTATCAGGAAGAACAGATTTAGCTCTCACTTTTTCCTTATGTTTCTCACTATTTCACTCAAATGCTTGAACAAAATAATGGAAAACATTCTTTCTCACAATTTAACATTCTCTCTTTTTAGCTAAGTTGAGATAATACTGTATCATCAGCAAGCTTCACTAACAAAACTTCAGTAAAAGTCAGGGAAATTCAAAATTTTCAGAAGGATGCAAACAATGAAGTAAAGAAATTTTCCAGCTTCTCGTTTTAATTAGATCATCATAACAATAAACACAAATCTTTACATGCCTACACAGTTCAGGTCCAAAGAATAACAAAGGAAGCTGCAGGAGAATTTAGCAGAGAACAGCAGTTTTAACTGAATGATATAGCTGTTGCAATCTGTTAACGAGCAAAATAACAACATAAAGGCTTTATTTCCATCTGGAATGTACATTATGAAACCTTGAAATGGTATCATAGGTTGTTTTATATAGCAGTCCCATAGCTAGGCTCCATACTTAGTCATTTATTTTGCACCAATTACTCTGTTTCTGACTGTTCTTTTGTGTGTGGCAGGTTTCAGGCAGGTCCAAGGGCCTTTCAGAACTTTACATCCCCCAAAAGCAATCCTTTAATTCTAAGGGGAAAAGACCATCAACAACAACAACAAAAAGAAAAAGCGGGGGTGCTGGTAAACTAAGTCATGCTCTTCCTTGTTTTCATACTCTATGGTAACAGGTTTCACTCTCTTAGACTAAAAAAACGACCCCTCAAATTGCGCACGGACTGCAGAGTCCCGTGGTGATACCAAATCCCACGGCACCATTTCCTCCCATTTGCTGCATTCACACTGTGGGAATCAAATGTTGTTTCTGCATTAGAATTGGATAATATATATATTTTTATTTCATGATCTCCACTGTTATAGTTCTTTCTGGGAGTCTTTCTGCTTAACTTGGGGAAGATCTCTAATAGTTTACGTCACTTATCATCTAGATAACCCTTCCCAGGGACGCACGCTCTGTATATAGGTGTATATAGGTGTATGTATGTATATTTTGTCATACACACTGCAAGAATATCCTGCACCAGATCAAACCACAGAACAAGTCATGGCAAGCCCGAGGAAGCGCCTGAAGAGACATCGGAAGGCCTGGCATCATCCCTCACCACGGTGATCCTTATTTAACGAAGACTTGGAAGCAAATCACCATATCAATACGACAAGAAGAGCGCTGAGACATCTTGGAAACGACAGGATGGCGACTGACTGACACCAGATAACAAAACAAATTAACAAGTAAATAACAAATGTAAATCCTCTGATAAGATTGTGAACCTGGAGTACCCAGCCAGTGGGGAAACAGGGGAGAGGGGAGAGGCAAGGGGGAGAAAACAGGGTATAAAGGCTGTCATGTTGTGTCCATAGGTGCGCTCCTGCTTGCGGGACGCCCGCCACTGCAATCGCGAATAAAATCTGCTTTTATCAGAGATACCGTCCTGACAAAATTATTTGGATATTTCCAACAACACCAAAGCCTCCGTAAAAATGCCCGAGAAAACGCTCTCCCGAGCCGCGCACACACCTCGCAGCAGCCTCTCAACGCTAAACCTTGGGCATATGCCCATAATCCGAGAGAGGCTGTGCACTGTGCTTGCCTCTCACACTCATCTTTTTAATAAATAATAGACAACTTCTGGCTTCAGCAAACATTTCGAACTGCTTCGTTCCTCCTTTGTGATCGCTACAAACAGAACCGCTCCGCCGCCGTGTGCCAGCAGCGGCTGCCGGCAGCAGCTCGGAGAAAACCTCTTTCCAGGATGATGGAAGGATTTGTTTGTTTATGCGTTTTACCTGGGACGAATTGCATCAAAGAGGAGAGCAAATGCCGCAAATTAGAACTCAGGATGCTGACGGCTGACAAAACGATTTTGGAAAACATACTCTGCTCGGAAGAAGGCATCGGATCGAAGGTGGTGCGGAAGGAGAGCGGGGCCGCGGCGGCAGCGCGCAGCGAGATGCAGAGGGTTGCACCGAGCTGCCAGACATCATCGCTTCAGAATAAAAGCCGCGGCAGGATGCCAGGCAGGGCGGGAGGACGCGCTACAACTCCGCTGTGCCGCGTACGGCCGAGCCGCATCCCGCAGGCACCGACCAGTGAGAGCATCCATCCCCGCGGGGAAACGTGCTGGAGCCGGGGAGGAAAGGGAGCGCATCTGTGTGCAGGTAGCCAGGTAAAAACTTTTGTCAGTTTTCCTTGGCTTTTTCCACTTGACACAGAGTATTTTGTTTTGTTTCAAAAATAGCAATTTTGCACCTCAGAGATCTCAGGACTTCAGGAGCATTGTTTGCCACGAGAGACGAGAACACCGAAACAGGTAGGGCCAGACCAGCGGTGTGCTGCGTCCTGCTGCTTCGTGGTAAGGTGAACTGAACCTATCCCTTTCCCTCAGGAAAAAGTGCTGCCGTTGTGTGAATGCACTGCTGTGGCCTTGTTAGCTTCATTTTTTCCCAATAGCTCTTAGGAGCTTCCCCAGCTCTCGATGGCTGGCAGGACAGTACGTACAGCACTCAGCGTAACCCATCCCACTGTACTCTTAAGATGGGACAGATTATTACTCATCGTAAATCTTCCATTGCAAAATAAGTGGATTTCTTCCCACCCTTTCTGTGAGACACAGTGAATACTTGATTACTGTCCTTTTTATCACTGATTACTGTCCTTTTAATCACTAATTACCTTTTTGGTCCTTTTTATCACTGATGCTGATCATTGTGATCAGTGATTACACCATCCCTTGTTTTCTGCTTTCTCTAAATTGAACTTCAACCCAACGGATCATGGTTTTTTGGTCCGTTATTATTCCCTTTTCCTACTCCAGACTCTGCCTAGCCTGCTTTCAATTTCGCAGCTAAAGACATGGCTAGTATAGAGCGAAGCACAGCAGCAATGCTTTTATGCCTTACTCACTATTATTCAGTTACAGCACCTCCTCTCTTTTTCTCCCTTACCCAACGCCATTGTAACAGCTCCAGCCATTCCTCTGGTTTGTAAGGAGCACTTGATTCCCCTAGATAAGTGTAATGCTTCTCACATTTGTTTTGAATTTTATCTCTATTTTAGGTCCATTCTTTATCTTAGTGAGATTACAGTGAATTTTCAACATACATTACTGATAGGAATTGTGACCCTGTGTAGCTTGCTTGAAAAAAAAATAACTGTATTCTCCAATGTCATTCTCCTAAATCATTCAGGATAATACAGAACAAACCAGGCTTGAGGCAGATCCCTAAAGAATGCCACCCAAGTTGACCTTTCAGGAAATATGAGAATGATTCCTCTGATTAACTTCTAATCTCCCCTGTAGCCCCTATTTCCTGATGGCTCCTATTTATATATAACAGAATACACAAGTGTCGGTTACTTTACACCAAGCTACAACACCCCCTTCCATCCCTGTTTTCACATATGTATTAAGTTAGCAACTCTGACTAATTTTCTTTTGCTAATTCTTTGTTTCCCAGATGCTTTTGAAGTGGTTGTTAGGAAGTTTAGTTGAGAATCACCACAGGATGAGATACAGACTGATCAACCTGTGATTCTTTATCCTTGTTTGTAGGTGCTGCCTTGATTACCAAGTTTTCAAAGATTAGTCAAAGAAAATCCTAGAGGTTCTTAGATTATAGAAGTTGAATTTTGACATGCACTAGGCTGAATTTCATGAGCCTCAAATACAGCTATGACCCATACCACCTCATTTCTTCTGTTTTTATCCATGTTCCTACATCTATGCACAGCGGCAATTTCATTTAAAGAGAAAATCCATGAGTAACCTTTCTGGGTGAAGATGCTTCTTCCCTGAACACCTCAGCTATCTCTGCATTATTTGCTATAGTTGTTAGATACAGCTGCTAGATAAGAGCAGAGCAATGAGAACAGCTGAATATTAGTTTTTTGTCACTTACAATTTCTGGATTCTGAAGGCACCCACAGCAAGCTCAGAAATGCAAGAGTCACAGATGAAAATCCCTGTAGCTTCAGGAGGGCCAGAACTTTGCCTCAGATGCCTCCTCGATTTCTAGAAAAATCCATTTATATTCTGTTACTGATCCGTCATCTTAGACCTTCTTGCTAATTTGCTAAGGCAATGCAGCTTAAACAACATGGGGAGAAGCTTAAAGAAAATGTAGTTATCAGCTGAGCTTTGCTGATCAGATTTGGCAGCTTTAAAGCCAATTAATTTTCAGTTCAACCTCCTTCAGTAAAACTGGAAAGCGGATAGTGATGGGATAGGTGCCAGTACGACTTCATCTGCAGCTTCGTCCTTCTAAGAGAGCAGTTCTATCATTTCTTATTGGATTTTGAGTTTTTAAATGGAGCAGACTACTGCAACAGTATCACTACGAATCTGTGTTCTCTTGATCCTCTGAGGTAAGAAATTTACACTATGCAAACCAATGCAAGTTTTCCACATCATACTGAAATTTGAGAGGAGAGCAAGAGCTTTGCAACTTGTGTTTATGAGCCACGCAAACTAATGATAATCTGAATCCAACTGAGCTAAAAAGGGTGTGTGATGCAGGGCTCCTTTTTGGCTTTGATAAAATAGACTGATACAGTAATTAAAGTCATATTTTTACTTCGATCCTTATGCAAGTAACTGCAAAAAGATTTTCACACACTTTCTAGATGTCAGTTTTAAATTCTACTTTTATTCAACTTCTTAAATGATTCTATACACACACAGTGCAATATACTAGAAAATTTAGCTTCCAAAACTTTCTCCCCTTTCTTCTACGTTCTTCCATTTGAATAGAATTATCAGAATGATTGGTTAAAAAATTACCAGAGGTTGGTAAAAGATTATATATATTTGTGGTGGGATTTTTTAAAGTCTTTAGACACCAAAGATGCAGATAGGCATCTTATGGGATCTTTAAAAATTCCTAAGCATCTAAGGCGCTTACATGCGTAGGCACTTTGGAAATCCTACTGAGTACGCAACTGCATCTTTAGGTGCCTTGGAAAATCTCTTCACAGATGTCAAGTTTCAGAGTAACATTGTGACAGGTAGCACATTCATTTGTGGCCTTTAATAGGTAAAAGGGTGAAAGGAGGACTAAATCTGAAAATATTTCAAGTGCGCCGTACTGGGGAAGGAAGGGATAGGTATACTATGTTATAACAGCACGACTAGCTCGCAATTTTCTTTACTAAATTGCCTTCACACGTAGTACAAATAATATGTTGCATATTTTATGTTTCATCTTTTTCTTTAACAGTCAAATGGCAAGAAAGAAAAATTGTTGAAAAAACTCCATAATCACCCTTAAATAAACTAGATTTGTATATATATTAAAAAAAAAAAAAAATCACTGGAATTCTAGATAGTAATAACATCATCTTTTATTTATTGATACTACCAGAAAAGTTTTGACAATGCACTTTTATATGAAAATACTCTTCATTTCATTTGAAAAGCTGAAGATATATCAAAATACATATTTAAATTAAGACTTAACCTCTTGTTATACATTTCCAAAGTAATACTCTTAATAGAACTCTCCTATTTCTAAGCTTCTCTTTTCAATCATATTCAATTATGTTCAGAGACAACAACAAAAGTAAAATTCAAGGTACATTCTACTACGATTTGGGTACCAAAATTTAATTTTCTTGGGATGGAAGCATAGGGACAGTCTGAACAATGGATCAGCAAATAAGTAATGCTGTTCTAATCTGTAGAATCCCTTGAAGTCACTGTGGGATTCAAAATAAATATTTTGCATCTTTTGTACTATCTCTACTCTTTATAGTGCATATACTTATTTAAAAAAATAAGTAAGTTGACAAATGTTTCCTGAACTGCTAGAAATACTTACAGAAGATATGTATGAAGCATTCATCACATCCAGAATTGTTTATGAATTTTATGTATAAAAGTTTATTACAACAATGAGCATTTCTACAGTGTAACAAACTTCGTTTAGCTTTGCAGAGTATTTGCAATCATAGTGAATCTCTGCTTCAGATTCTCCTTTTTCTGTTTTAAGTGGTTTTCTATTGTTCTCGCTTCTTTCACGATTCCATCAAGCTCTTGCACGTAA
Source organism: Meleagris gallopavo (assembly GCF_905368555.1). Taxonomy (NCBI): domain Eukaryota; kingdom Metazoa; phylum Chordata; class Aves; order Galliformes; family Phasianidae; genus Meleagris; species Meleagris gallopavo. Next base: position 6,204,865 of record NC_139429.1, read on the forward strand.
GAAGCATCCATTGCTGCTCTCTCACTTAATTGGGAAGGAAAAAAGAAAAAACATCAGTGAAAGTGAAATTCAATACTAAGGCCAATGATTTCCTCACTACTTAGACCTGCTTTTATGTTTTACTTTAAAATGGAGTCTATCAATACTCAGTTTTTGACCAAACACTGTTGTTACTCTATTGTAACAAAGAACATTGCTTTTATTTCAAAATCTACGGTTTATAATTTTTAACAGAAAATAATGATAATAAAAAATTAACTGCAGCCAGAGTAATCCATCACAGCAAGAAAAGATGCCCAGAGAGGCTGTGGATGCTCCATCCCTGAAGGTGCTCAGGACCAGGTTGGATGGGGTCCTGGGCAGTCTGGTGTAGTACCAGATCTGGAGTTTGGTGGCCCTGCCTGTGGCAGTGGCTTTGGAATCTGATGACCCTTGGGGTCCCTTCCAACCCAAGCCATTCTGTGATTCTATGACTCTATGAAGTGCTGTGCAGATGAGACCACAGTAACTTGCCTTAAGATGTGGGCATACTTTGCCAACAAGTTCTTGATTTCTTTATTCATCTCTGTTAAAAGAAAAAATGACTTCATTTAAACATTGGAACAAATCCACCCCGGCATCCAATTACAGCATTCAGCAGTGGCTCGGGGTGTGTGAATACATCACCATCTAGCAGCTGATCCAGGGGCTCAGGTTTGTACAGGGACTGCAGGCTGTCTGAAAGCATCGGGTCTGCTGTGTCAGCAGAGGACAGCTGAGGGCTTTCTGTATCATCAGCCTGACAACAGAACATATGAAAACTGTATATATAATGTATATATATACAGGTACACGGGTTCTATGGCTTGAAACAAGCTCAGCACCAGAATTTACTTGAAGAGCGTCAAAAAGATCTGGAGTTGCTTCCACACTGACCGTAGGTGCTGCTGAGGTCCCTCCTCATCGCTTACCTCCAGCTCTTTCCTGCGTTTACTTCTACTTTCATCAGGTTTCTGTGCGCTGCTCGTCATCGTTATCTTATTAACAGATAGAAAGCCAGGAATGAAGTACAACATCAGCTGCTGTGCGTGGCTGTGGCGCGGTCGGGAAACACCGCAGAGATGGGCGCTCCGCAGGGCCGCTCCCGCCCGCTCCCTCAAGTGGCTCTCGGTTTTCCCGCCCTTGACGGCCCTAATGGCGGCCGCGCGAGCAGCGGGCGCAAGCCCCCGGGGCGGCCGTTGGGACAGAGCCGGAATCCCGGAGCGCGGAGGGGGAATTTTTCGCATCTTTCACTTCTGGTTTTAAGAGAAAAAAGACACGTACTGCCCAGAGGTCCTCTGAAAGCCAGAGCTCGCGGCAAGAAATGAAACTGCTGGGAGAAGAACTGAACGCTTCCTCAAAGCAGGGGCGCTGCTCAGCTGGCTGCGAGGCGCTCCTCAGCGCGCTGCCCACAGCGAGGTGATGAGGAACCACGTCCAGATAGACGTCAGAGCGATACGCGAATTAAATGTTAATTAAACTAACACATGCTCGCATGTTTTCATGAGCGGACACCTAAATTAAAATAAATGAAGTGCCTTTTACCACATTCTGGATGTGATAGTTGATGGAAAGAGCTCGGATGGTGTGAGAATCCTTTGTTTTTTGGCTCAAAGCTTGCTTCCTGAGGTATTTCTTGTGATAAGACTCTGATTGCTTTGTTGAGGAGCCAAATAATGGGTGCTACTGTGTGACAATCGACATCACTTTGGGAACATTTGAAAGCTGCTTGCCTCCGGAAGAGAGTGCTCAGGAGTGTTTACTGGTGGAAGATCTGGCCTGACTAAATAGCTCCAGCTTAATATGGGAAAACTGGGGAATGATACCATCGTGTCCTGTGAAAAACAGGATGCAGATGGGCATCCCTGCTCCCTCTTATCTGCTGGCAAGGCCCGGAAGGTGGGAACAAAGGAGTTTCTGCTGAGATCCCAGAGCCAGAAGCTGCCACTGCAAGGAGAGCTGACTCAACCACTTTGGATTTGAGCTGTCGCTCCAAAGGCAGCTGACTCGACCACACTGAAAGCATTGAAAAGGGGCCATCATCGCCATGGTCACCGTCGTCGTCGTCGTTGCCGTCGTCGTCGTCAACAGAACAACAATGCCCGACGACTCACCACTACTGAAGATCAGTGACTGAACTACGAACCACGCTGGATCCATGGTGGTGACTATCTCCCTCTTGCCGCTTACAGACTCCTTTGTCTTCTTTTCTATCTTTTCTATCGCCCTCCTTCCCTTCCCCATTACTCTAATTCATAATAATGTCCGTCCTCCCTTTCCCCATCTCCCTAATTAAGATTTATAATAAACTGGTCGGACCAACATTTGAACCGTTGTTTCTTAATCTCACGCCGGGTATATAATATTAAAAGAACCTCATCTCCCTCCTATAAATCGGAGCGAGACATTTATTTAATGGCGTAGTCGAAGGCAGGATACCCACCGTGAGAGTGTTGTCCTTCCAGGTATAGTCTGAAACTTTCTTTGTGTGTACCTCCTGGAGTTGCAAGGAGCGATATTTTTGAAAACTTAGACGTGAGTCCTTCTCCAGGAAGACCGCTCCATATTCTGAACTTTACTTTTTATGTATATACCTCTCGGGGACGTATGAATTAATTTTGAATACGTGTGTGCCTCCTCAGGAAAACCTCTCTGCATTTTGTGATGTAAGTATCTTGTAACTTAAGTGTGAAATTTGAACCTTTTTGTGTGCTTCCCTCAGAGAAAGGGAAGAGTGATTGGAGCATTTGCATTTGTTTAATAGGTGTTGTGCTCCTCCCCGGCAGGAGGTAAGGAGTTACCTGGGCTTTTGAATACGTATACCTCTTCCTCCCCTAGTGTAGATCTTTCAGCATATTGAAAAATGAGTGACAGCGTTGCCACCATGAAAAGTGAAGATATATTATTTGATCTTTTAGAAAAACATGGTGCTCGACCCTCTTTATCAGGTGTGGATTGGGCACGACAGAACTGGTATAACTTGCAGAGTGTCTCGGACCGAATTAGTGTTCTGCAAAAGAATGCTCGTACCCGAGCTGGAAAAGGAAAGTCGTTTATTTGTTCCGTACTCGGGGCTGCTTTAAAGGCTGCCGTGGAGTTCCGAGATGAAAAGCATTCGGCAGAAACCCAAAGTATACAAGCACTGCAGGAATCGGTTAAAGTACCACAAGAACTGGTAAAAACTCTGCAAAATCAGATAGTGAACCTCGAGGAACAATTAGAAAGAGAGAAACGTAATTCAGCTTTGTTGCAGATGGCTTTTAAGGAACTGTTAACATGTAGGGATACTAGCGATACTGTCACCCATAGTTTGCCTCAGGAAAAAATCTATCCTCTAGAAGGATTGAAAGAAATAAAGGCAAGGCTAGACAAATTAGAGACTTCTCCAGCCCAGATGCGCCCTTTGATAAAAACTGAATATACCTTCGATAACAGCGAGGATCTAGATCCCCAAATGAATGTTAAGGAAATTCCCTTCTCAGCCACTGAACTAGCAAAACTGAAAAAAGATTTTAGCCGCTCTCCAAAGGAATCAGAGACAGAGTATGTATGGAGGGTTAGTCTCACTGGTGGCGACCAGATTCGGTTAACAGAAAAGGAAGCAGAAGGTTATTGGGGACCAGGAGTATTTTTAACTACTGGCAACAATCGTGCTCCCTGGTCCTTAACACAGAGGGCTGCCTACTGGGCAGGTGGTCTCAACCCTTTAGAAAGGGGAGACCCTCTTGCCATTACTGGAACAACTGATCAGTTAGTAGAGAGTGTTCAAAAGGCTGCTTGTCTCCAGATGATGTATGATAGAAAGCTGCAGCCACACCGTGAATCACCTATGATGATGCCTGTTGATCCTGAAAGGATGACTTCCAGAGTCGTTAAAACCTATAGGTATCCAACTGCAAGGAAAAATAGAGGCTGTGTCTCAGGGAGAAAGAACCTGGGCAGTGTTAGAAACTGTAACCTCTAACCAACAGCAGCCAGGATACAAAGTATGGATGTGGGGAGAGGTTGCCCAAGAGTTAATTAACTATGGGAGAAAATATGGGCCGGTGATTTCTTCCTCCACTAAATTTGAACCAAGGGAAGTAAGACTTGCAGCGGTCAGCCTTGCCCCTAGGCCACCTAGCCCAAAGCTCAGTGGGACTGGAAGGATTTCATTGTCAGTAAAAACAGGTAGGCGAAATATTGATCATAAATGTAATTGTCTCTGGACAGTGGGCTGGCTAAAGGGTGTTCCACGAAATTTGATGAATGGGTTACCCGCAGTCAGGTTAGAGAAATTAGTTAACTGGTAGCCAGAACAAAAGCTCAAGCATTTTGAGGAAAGCAAAACCCCAGATAGATGGGAAAGAAGAGCATCTCAGCGGTTCCCTCACAAGCAGGGAGATGTCAAAGCATCAGGAGAAATGGAAGCTCAGAACTGACATCAGAGCCAGACAGCAGCTCGACCTCTGTCCTTAAACGCACAAGTGCGTAAAGACAGAGAGGAAAGAACTCTGGGACCCAGTGGGATGTTTATGGTCGACATGAGTAAGCAGTAATAATAATAACCAACAACCAATTGCTTCCTACACACACTGCAGGCTGGAAGTGATGGAGCTGCACAAACTTTGGGGCCGAGTATAATAATGCTGTTGAATGTTTCCACAGGTCTAAAAAAATAATTGAGAGTGAAGAAAAAAAACGCAATGTTATTTTGAACGAGAAGAAAAATTTCTCAGGGGTAGAAACAAAGAACGGAAGCTTTCTGTTTCCACTGGAAAAGAATAATTGTAGTTTATAACTTCTGAAAGGAAGTTGATGCATATTGGGACAATGCTGAGGAACTAGTGAGCAGGGCAGAAGTAACTTATGTTTTTATTGACCTATCTGTAGATATCACTGCAGGAAACAACGACCCAAACAGAGTAACAAGAGGAATGGTAGAACTGCAACTCAAGGTAAACACAACCCACGTGCTCCAAACGTCTTGTAACAAATCAGGAAATTGGATGGGGATGATAGAGTATTGCTGTCTGATTTGAATTCTGTCAGCGTAACTCAGTGTAAATGGATGTATATACACACACTCACTATTTGAAAGCAGTGCCACCAAAAACATGTTTTTCTGTGCTTATCTGCCTGAAACATGAGATTTTACTCTGTTGGTGTACTACAGTGACTGGGCAAAGAAAATTTTTCCTTCTGAGAAATATTCCGTAACACATGAGTTCCCCTTTTTAATCTAAATCAATGTCATAAGTTCCTTCCAACAAGCTTTAAAAAAAGTTAAACATTTCTCTAACATGCCTGTAGTTTTCATCTTCAGATACCAGCAAAGTATACTGCTCCCAATGGATGAAGCAAACAAGATCTGCAGTTTTCAGTAAAGTGATCCATTTTTGTTTGTTTGTTTTAGGATTATTATTTTAGAGAAGAGATTGAAAGAAGCTACTTTGGCCTCAAAATTATGTTCCTCGTTTTCAGATGTAAGCCCTAACGACAAATATGGATTTCTTCACCACCCCCAAGAATGGTAGCAGGGATGGAGTAGGAAGAATGCCTCAAGTTTGGTCTTGGTTTGCTGTAGGGCTTATTCTTTTTCTCCCACAGTCCTGAGACCAAACCATGATTTCTCCAAGAATGCAGAAGACTGGCTGCTTATCCATTCCCAAATTTATTTTCCTGTTTTTATGTCATGAGTTGTCCTATCAGCACACAGCACTTACACTATAGTTATGGTGACTGTCACTGCATTTAGCACCTCAGCACTCGCCTCCTGAGGAGCATCATGCAGTGGACTATACCAGTTAGGTGTTAGCAGTGGCTATTGTCACTTTGTTTGTTTGCAATTTTGGAAATGACTTTGGAAATGACATACAGCTACTGCAACCTAGGAGCCATCATTTCATATAATAGAATCACAGAATTGCAGAATGGCTCAGGTTGGAGGGGAGCTGAGAGCCCACCCAGTGCCACCCCCGGCCATGGGCAGGGCTGCCCCCCACCAGCTCAGGCTGCCCAGGGCCCCATCCCACCTGGCCTCGAGTGCCTGCAGAGATGGGGCACCACAGCTCTCTGGGCAGCAGTGCCAGCACCTCCTCACTGCCCTCTGGGTCAAAATCTTCCTCGCATCTAACTTACATCTCCCTCCTTTAGTTTAAAGCCATTCCCTCTTTCGTTCCCCCGTTTATCCGGTGCCAGTTGCTAGCCACAAGCCCCCAGGGCTTTTCTTTTCCTCCACAGGAACCCATATTGCTCCCTAGAAGGACGTTCATATGGAGGAGGGGAGGTGATGTGGAGGTTTCACACCAGAGCTGTGTGCCTCGGTACTGTTTTGGAACGAGGGCGGCACACGCGGCGCCCGACTCTGTGTCGGAGCGTAGCGCAGAACAGCCTCTCGATGCACCAGGGAACGGACTGCACCCATCGTGTCGGCGTGAAAATGAGACGTGCGCTGACGACATTTGCGTGAGATAATGGGAGTCGAAACAAAAAAGTTCCCTTCGTAACCTCAGATTTACATGATTCGGTTTGTTCACCGAGGAGGAGGAAGTGCCACCGAATAAATGCAGACGTACACAGACAACAGCTGGAACGAGCCCTGCATTCTGCCCACCGCCGCTGTTCCCGGACGCTGATGCAACCCGCCTGAAGTCCCCCTCCCGCGGCCGCTCCTCCCGGCTCCGCGCCGTGCAGACGGAGGCTCCGAGCGCCGCTCCCGGCATCCGCCCGGTTCCGCGCCGCCTCCCGCCCGCTTACACCGCGCCGCAGCCTCCGAGGAGCCCGGTAGGATCGCGGCCGCCGAGCTGGGCCAGAGCCCGTCCGGGGGAGCGGGCGGCCGCGCGGTGGGTGCCCCGGGGCCGGGAGCGCGGCGGGCTGGCGGTAGGGGCGCGCCGGGACGGGCGGCACCCGGCCGGGCTGCGCTCAGCCCCGCTCCCCGCTTCCTCTGCCGTCCCGCTGCCGCCGCGTCCCGCGCTGCCCTCCGCTGCTTCGGCTCCGCTCCGACCTCCTCTCCCCGCAGGGGCTCGTTAGGAACAGCAGCCCCGCGCCGCACAGAGGGGCAAAGAGTTGGATCGCGTTATGTTTGCTATGGGCTTTACCCGCTAAAGCGATGGTCGCCTTTTCCTTGAATGCTTTATCAGTAAATCTGGCATGTGCTTTCCCCTTTGCTTTAGAACGAATGAAAAGTCGTTGGTTTCTTGCTTTGACTGCTCCATGAGGCGGGCGCTGTTCGGGGTTATTTCCTTGCAGCTCTCGGCTGTGAGCCGCACGCCTGTCCCGCAACCAGCAGCTGGGGCCCGAGATCGTGAAGGAATGAGAAACGTTGCCATCCAATGCACTCCTTACAGTGCTTTCCCAGAGGGACGAGGAAATCGATGTAATTCCACCGCAGCGATCCCTGAGGCTGATGTCTGTTCTTAGTTACCTGGTGGCATTGCTCAGTTAGATTTTTTTGTTTGTTTAATAATTCTTTTCTAGGTGATGAAAGAGAGCCTTGGCAGCGAGTCAGATGTACCGAATGAAAAATGAAGTGCTGGTGCAAGAGCTGGTTCTTTCCATTCTTCGCTGGGTTTTACATTTATTTACATTTATTACTCCATCATGAGTGCAAGGGAAAAAAATGTTTTGGCAGGAGTTTCTCGATCTGAATGAAACACCCCCTGTGCTATACTACTTCCATAAAGTGATTTTGGTGTTTGTACAGTCATGATATTGCCCTTGTTTGCTTGATGCTGTCTGTCTGCAGTGTCTGTACGCTCTGCTTTCTCTCTGCACTGCATGCACGTGGCTCTGCTGCAGCCTCAGTACAGATGCTGGCTCCTGGTGGCCATGGCTGTGCTGGGAAAAGTGGGCAACGCAAATCACAAAGCTCAGCGGTATAGAAAAGGTCATTTTAAAACTATATTGCCAGAGAGAGAGAATGCCTGTCTCCCCCAGCTGTGCTCTAACTTCCTTTAATCTTATTCTCCTCTTCCTTTAGGAGTGGTAAATGCTGTTTTAATTTTGAAGAGGATATCCTCATCGAGTTGTTTTTCTTTTGTTGATAAATACATTCTAGTATTTATTTATTAGAGTTATTGTTTCTCACAGCAGCCATCCCAGCCAAGTCCTTTCAGGACAAATGCCTCCTTGTCACTTCTGGTTTGTGATTTTTTCCCTGGTGTGCTGCAATAATTCAAGTCATCACATAAGCCAATGAAAAATGTTATAAAATCACAGAATTAGAAGGATGCTCTATATAATTCTAATGATAAAAACCAACAGAGAAAGGGACTAATTGTCCTTTACATACAGTTATTCAACATAAAGAGAAGCATGCTGGCCCTAGTACAGTACTGCGCACTAGGGGAGAACAAACCCAGGAACTCCTTCTGCTCACAGAGTAAGAAACATTGCTCTTAGCTCCGAATCCTCTTGATGTGTTTCTGGCAGTGTGAAGATGAGCTGTGAAGAGATTGCTGTGTGTGCAGTACGGCTTAGAGAAAACCTCTGCCTCTATTTTGAAGGTAATTGTTACCCTCTGCTGGAAGAGACATGGGGTTTCTGGTAACTGCGTAAAAGATCAAAAGCTGCTGTGCAATTCAGTCCATTCCTTAAGTAGACATCCCCAGTTTTGTGGATTCCCTTCTTTACCAGAGGGAACACACCACCAGAACAACCCTCAGAGCAATTACTGTCCCCACACACTTAATAGAACCATTGTTCTTAGATTATGCAGGCAGGCTGTTCAGTGCAAAAAGCATCTGAGTTTGAGGCAGCTGTCCCAGTGTGGCGGCAGTTCAGTACCATATTGCTGCAGAACACCTTAAGCTTTTACTAACTTCCTCTGTTCCAATACTGATGAAACCCAATTTCTTTATTGCTCCGATTTCACGGAATTTTTCCCTAAGCTTCCGTTTGAAATTCTGTCTGCAAATTATTTGCGTCAGTGGAATTGTTATTGCACAACATTCCAGTAAAGAATCCTCAGAAGGGTTGGAACACTGTGTGGTGGATCCGGAATAAATGGCTAGCTTCCCGTCTCTCCTTGGGAAATGCTAGCTTCTTCAGAATTATTTCAAATAATTCAAAATTCAGAATTTTAAATTATTCAAAATTTGCTCATTTGGAACAAAGGTGCTGATGGAAGCATAATTTTGCATGCCATTCATCACCTGCTTACAGGTCTAAACTGAACTGAGCTGCTCACCCTTAAGTAGCCCTACAATATTTTGCATGCCTCTTGGTTTGGTAATATCTTCAGTTCTCAAATGATGTGGTTTCAGTGTTGAGCTTGTTGTGCTCACAAATGAAACGCTCTGTAGTGAGAAGAGCTTTGCTTGGTGTGTTTGTGATACTGGAAGTGTATGGCTGGCTGGCTGGTTTCCAGTCTTGCAGTACAAAACTGTTCAGAAATTGGTTTGTTTTTGTGAGGCAGAGATTAATGATGCATTTTTTTCCTCCTCATTGCTCGCTTGGGACCAAGATGATGGTAAGCTCAAAGCTCATCATTTGTTACTTTCTTATCAACTTTAACTAAATTAACCTGCTTAAGTGTTCTAACCCTCGAAAGCTGTGTGTGCCTTAGAGAACAAATTTTCCAACTGATTAATGGCTACTCTAAAAATAGCTACAGATCACCTCCTTCTGAAGTTGCTGTTGCTCTATTCCCTACAAAGGTGCAGGATATGGGCTTTCTTAATAGAAAGAGCTTTTTGTGCAACTGTAATTGTTTGGCAGAGGAGAGCACTGTTGCCTCTGTATTACCATTAACAGATTTTGTAGCTTCTGTTGTTTATATTCTGGGAGACTTCTGCCTTGCCTGGGCTGCTACAAGCCAGAGGTGGAAAGAATGACGGCTTCTGCTCTGTTTATGATTGCTGTTCTATCAACTTGCTGCACTATCTTTAATCACAAAATAAAGCCTGCAGTGATCTGCAAAAATCCAAGCAGAATCAAAAGCATCATGGTTGTTTTTTTTTTTTTTTGTTTTGTTTTTAATTATTATTTGTTCCCCTTTGCTTAATATTTCTGCAGAGCTGGAATGTGATGCCTTTTGTAAGGAAAAAACTATCAAACGATTATTTCGAAACGTCAATAGCCAGTTGCTTGTGGTTCGTCCAGATTTAAACATGGCAGCTTTTGAAGATGTAACAGATCAGGAGGTGAAATCTGGTATGCTGCTTTTCATATCTACACCATAAGCACAGCCCCGTTTCTTTATTCTAGATGTGCTTCTGTTCTGTGTAATCACCGAGTTGAAATAGCAATACAAAAAATTAAGAAGAAAAGTTTAAGCCAACTGTATTCAGCACTAAAAGCTTGTACTTCTAACAGCAGTATTTAGCCAGGCACTTATGGTTTTGTTTCTGCTTTGTGAGTGCCTCAACTATTCATTTAGAACTTTATGTATAGAACATACATAAATGACTTATCAGATACATCTGGAAATCAGGCTACATATCCAGTTCTCACTTTATGCGCGAACACAAAAAGATTGGAACATCCCACTCATTCTGACAATTTCATATGCTTTCTTCCAAATTCAAACTTGTCAAGTCAAGTATATGTTAGTCAAGTATAAGTCAAGTATATGTTAGCAACAGCCACTAACAAAGTCCTGGTTCTCCTGTCAGAAAAAGTGTCATGGAAGGACAATAGTAAAGACAGAAGCATGGCTAAGAACTTGCAGCTCTCTTCTGAGCAAGCTATTAATAATAACCAACTTACATTTAGGCAGTGGAATGTACTTCGACATTCACTGTTACAAGACTACTGCACCTTCAGCAGGGATGCCCGTCGCATTCAGCGTCCAGGTAGAAGATAAGAGTTACTACATGTGTTGTGAGAAAGAGCATGGGAAAATGGTTGTTCGATTTAGGGTAAGTATCTGCTCCTGAACCTCATATTATGGAGGGTTATATATTATACATATATGGAACTAGGAGGGAAAACTGAGAATGCAAATGTGAGCTGAAAGAGAACTGCTCAAGTCTTCTACTGGGACTAACCCACCCTTTTCTTTTTTCCACAGGAAGGAGAAGTTCCCAAAGACATTCCTGGTGAAAGTAACATGATATTTTTCAAAAAGACATTTACATCTTGCAGCTCCAAAGCCTTTAAGTTTGAGTACTCACTTGAACAAGGAATGTTCTTGGCCTTTGAGGAAGAAGACTCCTTAAGAAAATTAATTTTAAAGAAACTGCCGAGAGAAGATGAAGTCGATGAAACCACAAAGTTTGTAACAAGTCGTAATGAAAGGCACAACCTATGATACATTTCTACACTCTTAAAATGTAATTTGGCTTTTTATGAAAGAAGTCTAATTCATTCAAAATCCAAAGGAAGACAATTGTATATTTAATATATTTACATATAGCCAGCTACAGTAAGACAGTCCAAAAATGAGCATTTTCAAATGCAAAACAAATGCAAATTCTTGGGGAAAAGCAGCAGAAGAATGTTTTCTAGCAAATGACAACAAAGAGAATTGCGGAGTGAATAAACAAGAATACGCATGTGTTCATAATCCTGTATTGTTCAATCTCAACCATCTTTAGAGCTTGTTGAACAAACAGTTTTGAGGTAAATGTCTCATACATGGAAAAGATCTATTGTGGGGATGGAGAGAAAACAGCTGAAAAAAGAAAGCTGCACATTTCCTACACCAGACCGTGAATCTCGCCGATAAACATGCCATTACATTTTTTTTCTTTTTTGCATTATTTCCTGTGTCTTCACCTATTTCAGTTACACAGTGGCATTGTTACCTTCAACAGAAGTAACAACAATAGCTTTTACTGTAAACTTAGCAGCATCTTTTATTAGAGAACTGGTAACTTACTTGAACAATTGAAATTTTAATAATGCTGTTTGTCTTCAGAGAAAATGAAGAAAATGTAAGGGGTTTTGATACTTGACAGTAAGCTGCAGATGACTATAAAATGAAACAAACATTTGTACATGCAACAGGCTGTTAATCACAAAGACAGAAATAGCTATGGCAAGGAAGCTATCTTTGTGTATGACAGCATAGGACATGTTGGGGTCGAGCTGTGCACTCTTTCACATTTGGAGCTGAGCAAACACTGGAATTCAGCAAAAATAAGATACATGTAACACACTGCAAATATTTACTCTCCAGAAATTGTATGACTCTCATCTTCTGTGTAAAGGAGTAAAGGAGGCATTGTTCCTCCTTTCCTGAGCCAGCTGCAGGCAGTGATTACCTGGACGCGGTTTGAAGCTGAGGTCCTGGATCCTCACCTTGCCAGGCAGAAGAAGCAATTAGAGAGAGGGTACAACTGTCGTATCTCATACAGGCAGAAGTAATCAGAGAAAACAGGAAAGCTCCTGTCATGAAATAAAAAATTCCTCAAATTTACAGAAGAAAGAAGACAAATCTCAATATTTGTTTTGGTATTTTAAAAAATACTAATACAGAGGCTTTAAAAAAAAGCAGAGGCTGGAGATGTGGAAGTGCTGTGATGACTGTGATGTTGGTTTTCACACTATGCTGCTTCACCCACCTAGCTGCTGCAGGAATTCCTAAGGCAAGAAAAGCAGTTCTCTGGAATCACATACAGACATCACTGAATGTGCAGTAGCTTAGAAAGAGTTTGCTGAAGAGGCTCAAATTTAAAAATGCATTAACATACACAGACCTGTTTTAATTTGCCTGATGAATATTCAAAAAAAAGGATCAAACTGCTAAAGCCATGAGTAATTTAGAAAAAAAGAAAAGTACATGGAACTGGCAGAACTGGAAGACGCGCTTCTCACAGAGGAAGCTGTGGTTGTTACCTTCCCATTCTGGCCGCAGTAGCATAGGAAGCTGGTCACAGCACTGCTAGCCTCTAAACCAGTTGTCTGGGCTACTGTGTTACCAGAGCTCTGACAGCTCCCTTCTCACACAACACCTCCTCTCAGACAAGAATACCATATACAGATACAACCCACGTTTAGTCTGAGAAGAGGAAATCTCAATTTCTATGATAGCTGCTCAGATTGTACAGAGCTATCGAGCTGTGAGTCATGCACATGCATCTTCCTCAATGCAGCGACAGTGTTCATCAATACCTACATCAGACCATGTCAGATGGAAATCATCGTCTCAATTCTGACAGCAAGTCCAGCAAAACAGAAGTGGCCAGCTGCATAGCGTTTCCCATGGTTATATAAATGAAGAAAAACAAACAAAAAAAGCCCAATCATTTAAAAAATATTTTCATATAAATCATGAAATTCACAGAATTCAGCAGCTTACTCATTCTGTTTATTGCCTAATCAAATGATGGTAACATGTCTGTTCCTCTCACTATTAACAGTACCACAAACGTGCCATCAGAATGTGGAACCAACTGCTCCTCACTACTGGGCAAGTCTCAGCAGAAAGCTGAAAACGGGAATTGCATTTTTCCCTCTCAAATGATTTCAAATCTAAAGATGTGGAAAAGAATACTGAGCCTGGAGTGAAACCATGCTATAAAGGTTTATGTTCATTCTCTTTTTGGTCACACAGGAAAATCTGTAACTGTGGTTATTTACAAAACAGAAGATGCTGCAGATGAACACAGGCCTCAGGTGGAACCATGAAATCCATATGCTATTTATAGCTTCTCAAATTAACCAACAGAACTCTCTAAGTCAATACTTGCTGTATTTTTATTATGAACATCACTCTTGTAGAAAGTCTATGTTAACTCTTTAGGAATTAAGGACAACGCATATTCATAAAAATATTGCTTGTTTTATAATATTGAAATGAATAAAGCAAAGCTATAACAGCTTGAATGAGTATTTGAAGTGATTTTAGAAAAATATATAACATATGCAGAGAAAAACAGTAGTAGTAAAAATCATCCAGAATGACACACGCAATTTCTGCAAATTCTTTATTGTATGGATTAAGAAAAAAGTATTCCCTTTTCTACATTAACTCTTAGGGCCTGAAGAGTTGCAGGGAGTGCCTTACATACAGTTCATTTGTGATGTCAGAAATAATAGTTCTATTATCACTAAGTTTGTCTTACAAAACAGAAAACAGTATTTCAGAAAAACACTCATGGAAACTGCCTGTACAAGGAAACTATCCTCAGCTGTACTTTGCTATTTATGTCATCCCTTCCCATTTGCAGCTTAAATCAACTCACTGGACGTTACCCACTTTAAATCCCAAGACTTTTCCTGCTGTAGCAATAAATCTAAAGAAAGATGGGGATTTATTTCTGAAAGATGAGCTCCAAATTGGCTGCTATATGTACATACTACAGACCCTTGTTTATTCATTGTTCTTGCATTAAACTTTTTGTTAAAAATATGGTAAAGCAGAGGCAGCAAGGAACAATCACGTTTGCCAGCAACTTGTTGCATCTCAGAGGCTCCACAGCATGGCCACAGCCTTGCAGATACCAACGTCGTAATAGTTGAAGTAGCAGAGGCCAGAGAAGGTAACGGCCGACAGTAGATACAGACCTGTGTTGGCCACTTTGATAGGAGTATCCCCATGGACGTAGTCAGTTATTACCTGTCCAAGACCCCTAAAAAACAAGAGAAACAAGCTGAAATCAAGAAAGAGCTTATGTCAGCATCTTCTGGAGCAGCACTGCTATGAAGGTGCAAACAAGTCAGTATTTTCACCACCTTATATTAGAACTACCTAGAAGATATCTAGTTCCCACTCAAAGAAGCAGATGCAAGTAAGAAAAAAATATATTAAAATATTCCATACATTCTATTAAAATACATAAATATTGGCTCAGAGTTTTCTTAATGACAGAGCGGAAAGTGTTGATTACAGCTCTCCCAAACAGAGCTGTGCCTTTACAAAGCTGTGGGCAGCTAATCTGACTTTGAAGGCCTAAAGAAAACAAACAAGGAAATACAATTTTTGCCTGAACTCTGGGACCAGCCCTTGTCATGCTGCAAGAAAGACTCCATGACGTGTCTTTAGATTAGAACATAGTTAGAAATTAGTATTGTTTCTTTTTCTACATCTGTCAGCCTTGAAGTGAACTCTCTACTCCAGAGTAAAACTGTTCAGCAACAGGAAGACTGCCACAAACTGATGTGGCAATTCTCTTCCCAAAATCACAGTTCTGTTTACCTTCTGCAATGACAATTTGGTAAAAAAGCAGAAGCAGAAGCATATTCAATTTTCTTCCTAGGATTTTTCCCTAGCAAGACTCCCAGTCCTGCAGCAGATGCCACCACAAGAGAACACTGAGCTCAGTTTCATTTAGATGGGGTTCTGAAACCTTAATGATGAGTGTGAGAAATGGGGTGCAAGGAAGCCCTAGATAGAAGAGAAGCAGAAAATGGAAGCAATCTGAAAGGCAACTAACTCTTCCATTTTGATGGCCACTGTCTGTAAGCGGACAGTAGAATAAGGGTCAGGAATAGAAGCAGCCACTCTGGCACTGCCAGCTGTGCTAACTTCAGCCTGAGATACAGTCAATCTTGTTAAAGGCCGTGGCAGTCACTAGACTGTCTGCCTAGCTCTCTTTCCAGTTGTTTTATGCTGTTTGAGAACCAACTGACTCAGAGCCACATCTGGTCATAAGACATGGGCCACCCTCACTCTCAGACCTGACTCTGTTTTGAGGAACCCACTGTGCTCACCAATGGCCATGGAGAGTAAGTGCTGCAGCCAAGGAATAGTCCACGGCCGCCCCGGGGTACAGGTAGGCAGCGGGGAGCAGGCCCAGCAGGAAGGCACTGACTGCACGCTCACTGGTCCAGTGCAGGGATGCAGCCTTGGAACTGCCTGCAAGGAAAGTGCTTTTCAGTGCAAAGCTCTGTTCAAGTGCTGCAACTGTACAACCAGGGAGCCTGGCCCAATCTGCCCCATGCAATTTTTTCAACTACTATGCTTTGATTTGAGCAAAACCAAGATGCTTCTGAATCATTGGTACAGAATATATGTTTTACAATGCCTAGAAAGATTGCTTTAAATATCCCTCTTTTTGCCGCTGTTAAGAGAAGTCTCCTTGAATACAAAGAAGTAGAAACTCAACAGCAGAGCTCCAAGCAAACGCAGACCATTACAGCCTGCGGTCGTGGCCAGGCAGCAGAGGAAGCACTATGGCAGTTAAGCCAACTTCTTTTACAAATATTTCTTTGCATTTCCCACTGCTGGTTTGCACTGTCACAGCCGCAGAGCACCAACCTCCCACAATTGTTCAGTAACAGAACAGCTCCAACCCAATCCCCACATCCCCACGCAGTGCACAGCAGCACGCCCTACCCACCCCCAGCCCTGTCAGGCCGATCACGGTGACCCAGCAGTTCCGCTGCCGTGCAGGTCCCACCTGCAGCGCTTTCACTATTACCGCTGCTGGGCCATACAACTATTAAGCCCTATTTACGCTTCTAAACCTTTCAGAGAAGCGCAGAATGGCAGAAGGGCTGGAAGGGACCTTAAGGATCACAAATCTCCAACCCCCCTGCCACATGCAGGGCCACCAACCTCCCCATTTAATACCAGACCAGGCTGCCCAGGGCCCCATCCAACCTGGCCTTGAACCTCAGACTGAGGACGCTCCCGACCGCACCCACACGCAGAGCCGCAGCTCAGCCTCGGTCCCGCAGACGTACCGCGGCCCTGCGGTGCGCCGCCATGGCTCTGCTGGGCCGGAGCGCTGCGATAGGCGGCGGCCGCCAGCACGGCGGGGCGTTGGAGGAGGGTCCCGCGGAGCAGAGCTGCGGAGAGAGCGAGGCCAGGTGAGGGCCGGGCGATGCGGACGGCGCGGGGCCGCAGGCGGGCACTCACCCGTCGGGACGCCGCGGGGCCGCGCCAGCCCCGCCCTCAGCAGCACCAGCGCCGCCATCGTCCCCTGCTGCCCAAGGGCACCGCGCGCCGGAACCGGAAGTCGTTAGCTCATTGGCGCTTCCGCTTCCGGGTCGTCATAGTCACGGCTATGCGCGGTGCGGCGGAGCAGTCTGCTGTAAGGAAGCGGCTCCCCAGAGTGCTGCCCGCGAAGCGGCGGCACTGCCCGACGTTGTGGCCGCAGAGAAGCGCTGCGATAAAGGCTGGCTGCGCTTGTAAAGGAACTTCCCCGCCAGGTCCCTTCCTCGCGGTGACTCCGCTTGGGGGACGGAGCCACGGCCTGAGGCAGCACGCAGCCCTTCCCCGGCTGCCAGCCCCCCGCTGCCCGCACTGAAGTGACATGGGGCGCCGAGCGGGGCTGCAGCCGCGGGGCTCCGGGTATTTCTGTTCGCGTTCGGTGCGAGCCGAAGCCGGAGCCGCGACAGCCGCACCGACGCGCTGCGCTTCCACCCGCCCCTCTTCTGCCTCCTCTCGGCCCGCCCCAGCCCCTGCCCTGCTCCGGCAGCAGCGCAGCACCACCCTGGTGGTTCAAGCCTGAGCTGCCCCTGGGCTTAATTCCAAAACAGAGACAGGAGCATCAAACGCGTCTTCATTTATTCATCTGGTGAAAACGAGGCTTGGCTGTCACCTGCAGAGAAAGCCACTCTGTACCAATCTCTCATTAATGCATCGGGCAGACCAGAGCCAGAACACAACCAGAACACAACGCCCACCGAGGCTTCTCTCCCCGCACAGGTTCAGCACTCCCAGGAGAACTGGGCACAACCCAGCGCTGCCAGGAGCTGGAGAGAAGTCTGAAACAATCACTCTGGTGTCTTCTCGTAATTACGGAAGGGGTCAGTGCACCTTCTGCTGAAGGAGAGCATTCCCTCACGCTCCCTTCTGCGCCCCACTGACCTGTGCATGATGCCACACAGGTCTTCTGCTGGAGAGGGGAAAACAAAGCTACCACAGGGCTAAATCCAGTGACATTTCCTTTGTTAGCAACTCAGCTGATGGACTTCTTATTTCTCTCCACTCTTATTGCAAGTTTTGGTCATGACTTGGGTAACAAAAAAACCAAACCCAACAAACCAACTCCAAACTGTTAAAACTTAATTTAAAAAAATAAAATGGTGCAAACATGCCTACATTCCCCTGCAGACAGCCTGTAACACTTTTGTTCATCAACAACCAACCCAGTCATATAAAGAAAACCTGAAGTTGGCAGAACTAGCCAATGTGCAAGACAGGTAACTGCTCCCCTGCTTTCCTGAGTATCAAAACAGTGAAAAGCAGGTGAGAAGCTACAGCTGGCTGCCAGGGCTCAGCATCTCCCCTGCGGTTGCAGGATGTATAAACCACAGTGCTGAAAGAAAAATACCTGCCTCTGTCCTCTATCGTGTTGTCTATGCGGCAGCCCGAGCTCAGCATCTCCCCATCAGTCCTCCTCTGAGCTCTCCTCCGACTTCTCGTCAGCGGCCACTTTCCAGTTCTTTCTCTTGCTCCTCTTCTCTATTACATTACTGTGCCGCTCCGACACAGAGTTGTGATGTTTCTTTCTCTTTTTAGTGAAGCGTTTCTCTTTTTTCTCCTCAGATTCACTGTCCTCAGAGCTGCTGGTGGTTGAGCTGCTTGCATGGGAAAAGTCACTTTCCTGCTCAGAGGAAGAGGTAGGTTCCCTAGCAGGCACTTTCCTGATCTTTTTCTTGCGCCTATGTTTCCCCTTCTGAGTGCCTGAAGTCTCCTCTTCAGAGCATTCATTCTCCCTGGAAGAATCTGATGATGACCTTCCCTGCTCCTTTTTCTTTCTCTTTTTGTGCGATCTCTTTTTTTGCTTTTTCTTGTGTGATTTCTTTGTTTTTTTCCGTTTGTGCAATTCACGGGCAGTTTGTTTTCTCAGATGAGATTTCTTCTTTCCATTGACAGCATTTTGTTTGTCTCCTTCTTGCTGGTCACTGTAAGAAGAACAAAGGATGATAAGAAGAAAGCAAACAGGCAGGCAGAGAGCAGGCAGGACTTGTTTCAAGCAAGCCCATCAATTCAGTTGAATAGTTCAGGGAAGCACACTTAGTAGCTGTATTTTTGTTTCAAATGCTTGTTAACAGCTTGAGTTCACACTTTATTAATATCTCCATTTAAGGTATTTGAGCCACAACCAAGGAGAACACATACTGAAAGCCACCGAGTGATGAAAAACTATGAAGGGTTATTTTCAATCTGTCAGTCTGACAAATATTGTATTTGATTACTGCTAGGTGTACCTTGAAATGATTAGTTCTAAGATCTTATTTTAGAGCTAAATCTCCACTTTCCAGAGTACAGGGAGAGTTGATTCTCTCCAGATAAGGAACAAATAAAAAAACACAAGTACATTATAATGCAAAGGGGAACCCTGAGCTGATTCATCTGATTTGGATTCAGCCAACTGCTCTGGTTCTCTGTTGGCCCAGACCCAAACCCCCCAACATTCAGAGCATTTTAGTAACTCAAGTTAAAGCCAAATGTCTAATTAAGAGATACAACCCTCTCCTGAGACTCAGGTAAGAGGGAAACCACATTAATGGATTGCATTTTTTTTTTTGTAAAATGCATAGCCTGACAAATTTGGGATACATCTGTGAACCCATTAGCCTTACCTATCTGTATCAAACTCTTCAGGGTACAGCTCCTTATAGCCACTGTGGCCCCATCTATAAGAAAGTAGAAACATCTATTAGCAACAAACTGACTGATGTTCAGGGAAAAAAAACTTCTGAAAAGACAGAGCCACAGAATGAGCATTAGTTTAGACAACAAAAGAGACATCAGAACCTTCCCAGTACCAAAAAAAAAAAAAAAAAAGAGAAACCAACTGATTTGGTCAGTAGTTTAAAAGCACTTTCTGTTTTTAGGCTCTTTCCTATTTCTAATCACAGCAATAATACAACTCATTTATTTAAAATAACCCCAGAGAGCACTATATTGCATTTTTAGACTTTTCCTTGGACAAAGTAACAAATACTAAACTTAGATGGAAAATGCAGGGCTGAGCTTTTGCTGCTTACTGTGACTTAAAAATTCAATTGATAAATACAAATTTGGTAAATTCCAATCAGACACTCTGTGTGACACTGCAAAGTCTGTGCATCTGACTTACTGAATGAGATCAAACACTACTTTGTAGTAAGATTCCAGAATACAAGGGGGAATGGTTTTAAACTAAGACAGGGGAAGTTTAGGTTGGATATTAAGAGGAAGTTTTTCACACACACGGTGGTGAGGCACTGGAACAGGTTGCCCAAGGAGGCTGTGGATGCCCCATCCCTGGAGGCATTCAAGGCCAGGCTGGATGTGGCTCTGGGCAGCCTGGGCTGCTGGTTGGTGACCTGCACACAGCAGGGGGTTGGAACTGGATGAGTGCTGTGGGCCTTTTCATCCCAAGCCATTTTGTAATTCTATGACGCTATGAAAGGTGCTCTAGTTACAATTATGGTCACAGAATGTTAATGCCCTCCACAGACCTGTCTGGTATGTTGGCTTCACATTCGTAGAGCTTTTTATTCCACGACCGTGCTCTCAAAAGATCATCTTCAACTGGGTTGAGAAAACGGGAGTTCTTTGTTTTCCAGTCAACCCTGTGGCCCTCCTCATCAAAGCCATCACTGCGCATCCGACTGCTGCAGAAAGAGAACAGTTGTCCTTCAGCTGTCAGTTCTGATGGAGAAACTTTCTGAGCAAGGGATTAGTCCAGCGAGGGGAGCAAAAATCCAGCAAGTCTTGGGTGTCCATCTATGCAAGAAGACCAACTATCATTTTAACAGACAGTCATCATTAGCTCTTACAGAACCAGTTCAGTAACTAACACCTGTTTTCACATTTATCACTGCCTACTGCACACAGCACAATTCTTGGCATGCAGGGATGCTCAAGGCATTGCACTAGAAGGGGTCACCTCGCCATTCACAACAAACAGCTCTGCAGGAGGCGACAATTTGCAGTAATAGACAGCTGTTATAAACACAGAAAATGGAGAACTCAGGGAACAGAACTGACTTGACTGAAACTGCAGTTTGATCAGCACCAGCTGAATTTTGAAAATTATGAAGAGGGCCTGGAGCACCTCCCATGAGGAAAGGCTAAGAGCGCTGGGGTTGTTCAGCATGGGGAAGAAAGGGCTGAGAGGGCACTCAGCACTGTTTATAACTATCTGCAGTGAGGGAGTTGAGTTGATAGAAGCAGACTCTTTTCGGTGGCACACAACAATAGAACAAAGGGCAACTGGCAGAAACTGGGACACAGAAAGCTCCATGTGAGCACAAGAAAGAATTTATTTACTGTCTGAGTTATGGAACGGGCTGCCCACAGAGGAGAGATGGCAGAGTCTCCTTCTCGGGAGATATTCAAGAACTGTCTGGATGCCCAGCTGTGTGCCCTGCCATGGAGAACTGCTTTAGCAGGCGTTGGACTCAGATTCTCTCCAATCTCTACAGTTCTGTGGTTCTTTGATGAAAGGTCAGATTTAAGCCCTGGTCTGAACTCTTGCAGTGAAAATATAACTATATAACCACTATGGTCTCCATACATTACTATGTATGACATACATTATTATGTATGACAGCGATCACAAGACGCCCTCTGCTGTGGCAAAGGGGATCAGCCGTGTCCCGCGGTGCGGAGCCCACCTGGAGGTGTCCGCCAGCACTTTGCTCCGCCGTCGCCAGAACGTCTCCTCCGCCTGCTTCTCCCACTCCCGGATCTTCCACATCTCCGACTCTTCCTGGATCTGAAAATCGCGAAAAGGGAACGGCCGAACACGTTGAGCTCTTGGCTCGGACTGCGAGCCGGCGGTGTCACCAATGTGAGCCCAGCGCTCACAGCCACACGGACGGACCTGGCGCTCCCCACGTCCCGCACCTCAACGCCGCCGGTACGCGCGGACACGATCTGAAAGCCGACAAAGCGCAACCGGAGCCCCGCTGCCGGCACACCGCGCTGCCCCCAGGAGCCGCGCCGCAGCGGGGCTGAGCGGCCAGCAGCGCCACAGCGCCCGCGGCCGGGCCATACCTTGTTGTGCGCGCCCGTGTGCCGGATGACGTTCCGCAGCAGCACCTTCCCCACCGGCACCCGAGTCATCCTGCCTGCCTTCGTTCGTTCCCTCCTCCGTCCGTCCGTCCGTCCGTCCGTCCGTCCGTCCGTCCGTCCGTCCGTCCCTCCCTCCCGCTCTCAGCGCGCAGCTCGGCGGAACCGCGCCGCCTCCGCCCGGCCCGATCCCAGCTCTCGGCCGGAAGTGCTGCCGCCGTGCGGGCCGGGACCGGAAGAAGGGAGGCACTTCCGGTCGCTGTCGCTAGGCGATGGCGGAGGCGGCGCTGGGGCTGTGGGCGCTGCTGGATGAGATGGCGGAGAACGAGCCGCAGGCTTACCGCCGGCTGCTGCGGGAGCGGCGCGCCCAGGCGGAGCGGTTCTGCTCCAGATTCTGCGCCCGTCCTGAGCCCCAGCTGTGCGTGCGGACTCTACCCGCCGCGGGGGAGCGGCGCCGGGGGCTCCGCGCTGCCTGCGGGCCGCTCTTCGTCAACGTCTGCGGCTGGACGCGGGTGCCGCCCCCCGCCGAGCCCCGGGCCCGTATCCCCGTCATCGCGGGGCCGCTGGAGGACGCGGCGGGCGGGGGAGGTGCGTGCCCTGCGCCGGGCGGGGGGACCGGAGGGAAGGCGGGCGCGGCAGTCCGTGCCGAAGGAACCCCGAACAGGAAGACTGGTCCTCAAAGCCCAGCCAGTGCCACCCCCGACCATGGGCAGCGCTGCCCCCCACCAGCTCAGGCTGCCCAGGGCCCCATCCCACCTGGCCTCGAGTGCCTGCAGGGATGGGGACTGCAGACACTGCAGGATGTGGTGCCAATGCAGTAATTCTGACACAACTTGTTTTCTGTAGCCTCTTACAGCATTATAGATATTGCATATAACCCAGATGTTCTGCAGAGGAGAGAAGAAAACCCAGAAGCGATGGAACATTTGATTCATTTAACGCTGAAATTCATAGAGGAACTATGCAACCTTATTCTTTCACATTCATACAAAATTGAACCTTTCAAGCTGAAAGGAAGCCCAGAAAGGATGTGGCAACGACTGAAAGGCAGGCAGCTGCCACCACCCCACCTTGGTCGGAACACAGAGAAGGGTACGTGGAAAGCTGATTCTGCTGTCTTTAAGGGCCTGACTTCTACAGCATCCCTAGCCCTCACCTCTCTGACCCCTCTTCTTAAGCATAAACCAAACACTTCTAAAAAAGTAAATTGAGTAAGAGGGTAGGATTCATACCAGACTGCTGCTTGCCTGCATTCATCTGTGGTGCTTGTCTCTACTTTCCTTTGTATTAGGGTTATGAAACTAGTGATACTGAAATGCCAAATTCCCTTTTCCTGTAATCACTAGACGTGGGATCTCTGCCAGGGTCTGATCCTTTGTGGTGCCAAGTTTCTTTTCCTCTAAAATGAGTAGAAGAGGTTGCTGCTGTAACCAATACTCTGAAAACAGCAACTCTTAACAGCTCGGCAATGAAAGCAAGTCATGAGGGAAGGAGAAGCAGTGGTCTGTCTAACAGAATTGCAGAGCTAAAATTTGTGTGATGTATTTGCCAAGTAGCCAACATTTCAGTTCTTAGTAACTGACTGACATGTAAAAACCTCACTTTTCTTCAAAGAACTGATGCTTGATCAGCTGCTGCACATCGTAGAAGATGAGGACTGCAGCAACACTCCTGTCCTACTGAAGGAAGAAAATGTAACACAATCTAAAGTGCAACTGATAGAGGAAATCAGCAGTACAGAAGTGCCAGAGGAGCTCAGCACCCCTGCCTATGAAATGATCACTGTGAGGGATGCAAATAACAAGCCAGTAAGAATTAAACTGAAAGTTGAGTTGCCTAAGGCTAGCTCTGTTTCCGAGTGTGATCTAAGAATTTCCAAGGTAAGACAAGAAAGAATAACCTTGCTTTTTCTGTTTGTATCACATTCTTAGAAATACTTGTTGCTAATTCATTGTTAAGTAGTTAATCACTTACTTTCTTGTTTTAGGATGACGTAATCATCGATGTCCCTGAAAAATACAAATTACAAGTAGATCTGCCAGAATTAGTGGATGAAGAAACAACGACAGCTGTATTTAATAAAGGAAAAGGGGTGTTGTTCATCACAGCACCTGTTGCCAAGCCTGGGCAATAAGGGCTGCATTCTTTAGTTTGTGTTCTCAGATGACAGAACTAAACAAAAGCCCAGAATGAGAATCCTGACTCCTGGTTGGTAATGAGTTAATGGACCTTCTCATCTTCAGAGGTGGATATCTTAAAAGTTATATGTAGAAAATGAAGTCAGGAGGAATAGTGGCCCACTGAGCTTTGGAAAACATAAGTAAAGATTGTAAATACTCAAGAAATAATTGAATGCATTAATAGTTGTATGTAAACGCACACATACACTTATTACATCATTAACATACAGCAATAGCAGGCATTTGTTTGTTGTTGTTGTGAAATAGATTATTTTGCTTACTGGACTAACGTGCAGCTCTTGTGTGTACTTCATGCTGCAGCAACCAGCAGAGGCATCATGCACAGTTCTACAAGTCCTGCGTGTGCTCCTGTTTGCTTACAGACAACCCCTGCTGACCTTCGCTGGAATACTTTGTAGTTATGTCACTGACTATGCCTGACCTCGCTTCTTACCAGTTTTGAAGTCTGTGAATGAGACCATGAAACAACAGTCTTTGTACTATTCAAAGCATCATAAGAATTGAAGTTCCAGGACACTTAGGCGGGAAGCAACCAGTAACGATTTTGGAGCATTTCAGCCAGGAAAGCCACCCGCATTCATTTACAGAACAATAAAGAAATTTAAAGGTTACTAAGAACAATTAGTAGTCACTGCCAGGAGGAAAACAAAAGGGAGTTTAGCGCCTGTGACAAATTCACACATCACCACCTTATTTTAGTGAAGATTGTTACATCACAAAAACAAACAAAAGCTGCATATTCAAAATGCAAACTCTAGAAAGACCACGCAGTCCCAGGTTTTCCTGTTTCTTTGAAACTTTGAGGGCTGTACAGAAGTACCCCGAGATTTGCAGCTGTAAGAGCCAGCCAGCAGCACTGTGTGTCACCACCAGCACTGTAAGCACACACACAAGGGATAGACTTGCAGCCCATCAAATTCTATTCCAGGGTCATTTGGGGAGGTAGCTGCTGGGTATGCAATTTACCGTTCTTACTGCAGGGAGAATGCTAAAGCCTTTATGAGCCAGAACTTGAGCTGAGCAGTGCAGCAAGGAAGCTGGGAAGACTGGAGCTCGGTGCTGTGCGATATCCCATGCTTAATGACTATCTTGGGATATCTGTGATTACAACTGAAGGTTAATAGGGCGAGTGTCACTGTCAGATGGAATGGCTGAACAGCTCTGCTTGTGCCACAGCAGTACAAACAGCCACACGACTCAACAGAAAAGCACTGCGACATGTTTTAGTAGTTCAAAACATTTAATAGAACACAGGCTCACTAGAGAGTCTGGAACCCAGATATTTTAGATCATTTAAAAAAAAAACAAAAAACAAAAAAAAAAACCTCCAAAACATAATGCACTTTTTTGCTTAAGCCAGGCATGAAAACCAGCTATCACAGCAACCAGACATTAAACAGTTCCCACAAAAATATTTAATTTCCACAGTATTTTCTTTCAATATCTTTAGTGAGTTTTGTAGCAGAACTTTACAGGGGAAAGTACATAATGTGATATACGACAAATCAGCTTCATCTCTGTTTGGTTTGGTTCAGTTTTTGGTTAACTTCTCCCCCCTTACTCAATTCTCCTGGTCATGCTGAAGTTACTGCATAATCCTCCTTTTTACATGAATGTTACCATGTAGAAAGTGGAATTTAAGCATGTTCAGCGTTGCACCCTTTCAGGATACAATGACTGGGGTAACTGGACTCAAGTCCAACAAGCAATTCCAACATTTTACATACAATATATACATGGATAGCACATTCTGCAGTTTACTGAGGCTGGGACAACACAGACAATTCAGGGCAGAACTGCAGTACTGGTGACTAATGCACTCCTATGTTAGAATGCCTGAAAAAGTTTTCAAATCACACATCACACATGATTAACACCCTCTGGTGGGATTATGAGCATGTGTGATTTGCCTACATGGGTTCCAACACACAAAGTCTCTTGAAAATTCTGCAGAACAGTTACTTCCATGGCATCATAGTCTGATACTAACCCAGCAAGAGGAAAAGCAATTAAAGAGTCCTCATATGAGAAGCACATGTAAGTGAAAGTCTACGACGAGACAGCACGTTCCCTGTGATGCCTGAGGTGTGACACCACAGGTATCAGTGTTTTTTCACCTTTAAAGTGCTCAGAAGGGATCCCAAAGCTGAGAAGGTCCAAACCAGTGCTAAATTCCAAAAGAGACTTGGAATGCTAACACTTGGCCTTTGAGAAACTATTGCCAGGGGCTTCAGTCCCTTAGTGCATCTGCCATTGCCACCCATCCCAGCAAGAGAACAGAATAAGGGAATTCACCTCCTATGTTTCAGTTACGATCTCATCTGAACTCCTGTGGAGAGATGTTTGCAATTCAAATTTCTGAAAATGAAGGTCATGAAATTACCTGGTATGCACCCCCACCTCATCCAAACTAGTTTAGAAGCAGATGGCAGCACACATACTGCCTGGATCATCTTTAAATCTGGGATGCTAAACTGTTTTGGAAGAGTTTGCAAGTTAACCAACTGTATAAACATACAGAATAGATGTAATATTGCCTTCAAAAGCATTTTTGCAAACCTTTTCTCTGTACAGACTGGTAAGAATATTACCAGATAATATAATACATATTTTAAATAAAAAAATGGAACTCTTTAATAAGTCTGAATACTAAAGTCTAAATAGCTTGTTTAAAACAGAACAGTGTGATCCAGGAATATTTTGCTTTGCATGATTCAATTATAGCAGCATGGTTACTGGCTTTTCAAGGAAATTCTTGAATTCAGCAAGCCACTGTGCTCCAACAGCTCCATCTACAACACGATGGTCACAGCTCAGTGTAACGGACATCATACTGGCCACATCAAATCTGGAAAAAAAAGAAAAAAAACATTAACAGAATTCTCTGTAAATCACAGCCAAGCTGGTGTCACTAACAAAGCCAAAGAGCTTTTATCAGAGATTAACTGGCAATAACAACGGTGTTTGGAGACAGATGTCTCCCTGTAGACATCGAACAAAATGCCCACACTGGAAACCAGATCATAATAATTCCTCTTCTACAAGGAAAAAACAACTGTGTTATTTCAGAGTTCAAATCAGAAACTGAGCATGCACAGAACCAGATGAACGCTTACCCTTTCTCATTGTCAGCTGGCACTAGCTTTTTCTCTGAGGAACCAACTGCAAGGATGCAGGCTTGAGGCGGATTGATTATGGCAGAGAAATTCTTAATCCCATACATTCCTAAATTGGAAATTGTGAAAGTACCACCCTACAAGAAAAAGACATTCACAGAAAACTCAGAAAAGGTGTTTCATGCAGAATGAGGATAACTGAAATATCATAAAATAGACTTTGCTCATTCTGAACACGGACAGAAGCCAATGGCAGCAGGAATTAATAGAATTGGAGTTCCTCACCTGGAATTCATGTGGCTGAAGTTTACCTTCTCGGGCTTTAGTTGCCAAAGAGACCACGTCCTTACTGATAGAAGCCAGGCCCTTTATATGTGCATTAAACACAATAGGAGTTATAAGCCCTGCAGGAGTGCTCACTGCAACGCTAACATCCACTACATGATTTCTGCAAGACACAACAGAGATTCTAGTTACTCTAGCAAGACAGAAAAAAAAATTCAAAAACATTAAGACAATTGTAAGTTAATATTCATTTTGCAACAACTGTTTAACCTCAGACACAAGATTCTCAGCACTTGGATTAAACCCCCTTGACCTTTGTACAAAACCTGCTCCCCTCCCTCCTTGCAATATCACCAGATTATCTGCCACCATGCCATGAACTCTATACTGAACAAATAAAGTTTCTGGCTTCGACCGTACCATAAACTTACTGCCTAATAACTGTGTCCATCCATGAAGAATTTGCCTCAGGCACCTTCAAGCATGCCAGAGCAGAAGCTTTAATTATGAAGTCATTGACAGAAAGCTTAACATTATCTGAGACCACCTGTAAATGAAGAGATAGGAGTTGTCAGTTTGTCCCTTACATGTTCAAAAATTTGGATTCACTGCATGGAACCTTGTTTAGAGAAAATGTAAGAAAATGATCATACTAACTGTAAACATTAATATCAGAAGTGCCAAGATAACGTAGGAGATGAATATATCTCCTTCATAAATCAAGGCACAATTTTTTAGTGACTATTTTTCCCCAATCTTGGCTTAGAATTAACAATTTTGCTTGAAATTTTTATCCTTTTTTGTCTTAAAAATCTTTTAAATCTTTTTCCCTACTTTTCATCTGAAAGAACAAAATACCACCACACAGAGTACAAAGTGGCCCTCTTAGGAAAGTATGATGTCAGTGCACTGCCTCTTGGTAAAATTTCTCCTTCTGTCACTGACAGTCCAAAACTGACCTACAACACATAGGTAAGACATTGAAAGGACTATTTTTCCCCAAGCCAAACTGGCATATCACCAAAAATGGGGTGGGGAAACCCGTGAGAGAATGCAGCTTCACCACATCTCATAGCTTTAGCTATCTCACCATAGCTCCCCAAATATTTCACCTGATTGAGTTCTTTTCGTAGCATCAGTACTTCTCCCATGTTTACATCAACAGAAAGGTAGTAGTGAGGTATTGTTTGTTTAGACTGCATCAGCCGCTGAGCAATGACCTGTAGGTACACAACAGAGGAGATGAAAAGAAACAAATTCAGAGAACTCTTGATCGTAAATCACGGTGCCAGGAATGGCAAAAATGTTCTCACCCTCCGAATGTTGCTGATCGGGATATCTGTGAAGGTCCCCACTGGTGCTGCTGCAACTGCAGCAGCTGCAGGTACTGCTTCTACTGCCGGAGCCTGCAACCAGAGGAGGACAGCACTGATCATGGCACTATCCAAATATCAATTGTAGAGCAGCTCAGTATGCAAGGCAAGCACTGAGGCTATGCTGTCTCTTGCTTGAGAGCAACAGACACTTACTCAGTCTCTGGTGACAACCAGGTTCATGCCAAACCCTACCACTGATTATTAAGTGTAGTATTTGAGTGATTTTGAAACATAATACTGATATACACAGCTATGAAGTTCCTAAACTGGTAAATCCTGCCAGATGATTGCTCTGCACACCCATCCTCAGTGACCTTAAGTCTACTCACTGGGGCAACCCGTGGTGGCACAAATGACTCCACATCTTTCTTTGTGATTCTACCATCTGGTCCAGTACCTAAAGGTGTCAAAGAAAAATGTAAGAGGATTAGTTGCAAAAGGGCATTGCTGCTCAAGGAGGCTTCGTTCAACAGACATTGGTGGGGACAGCTGCACAGCTGGATGTCCCCAGCAGGGATGAAAACAAAGAAAAGGCAAATATGTAGCTAGAGGGACAAACACCTGACAGTGAGAGCACCTTACCTTTCACTTGGGCAAGATCAATTCCTTTTTCTGCTGCCAGTTTCTTCGCTAGGGGACTAACCGGGATCCTTCCCTTCCGGGGAGGTGGCCCAGCTGTTGCGACTGCTGGAGTTGGAGGAGCAGCAGGCTGGGGAGAAGGAGGAGCAGCAGCAGCAGGAGTTGCCACCACCTTAACAGAACAAACAAAGCCATTAGCTCCATGACTATTTTGCAAAAGTCTTGAAGGTTTCACTTCAGTGCAATAAAAGAACAACAGTATCTCATTACCAGTCAAAGGAATAACAAAAATAATCTGTAATCTGAAAGGATTCAGAATGGTTTCCCAGCATTAGAAATTAAATCAGAAACTTCCAGTGCAGGATGTCAACCAACCTATTTAATTATACACCGAAACAGTGAAATAATGAAATTTATGCTCCCAGTTTTCAGGGAGGCATCAGAACTGGTAAGAGCAATAGGTCAAGAAGCACTCATAACTGCTGTTCCAGTTTTTGGAGGGCCAACTAGGTGACCCAAGAAGTGATCTCTATCACGAATGCATATGTTAGCCTTGCACTCATAGGATCATAAACATTACTGGAGTTAGGGCTTCACATAGTCTAACCAGCACCACAGTTCAGATCCAGCCAGTGACTCTTAATTGTCCCCGTAACTTCTCTCCCTGCCTAAGAAGGGTCCTTACTGGTGAAGGAGGGGGAGGAGGAGGAACTTGTGCCTTCATATCTGTTACTGCAGTCTCTCGGTAGTCAGCAAAGGCAGGAATATCAGACTCTTTCTCCACAATGATGCAGAGGGTTGTTCCTAATGGCACATCTCTTGTTCCTTCAGGCACCAATATTTTTGCCAAGTAGCCTTCCTCCTGCACTTCAAAGCCTGAAGGAGAAAGAAACAAAATTGTTTTGGTGCCTGTTGCACCAAATGGTAACTCTGAAAGACTTAAGTAACTAAAGCTGTGTCCTGTATTTAATAGACAAAAAATTCTTTTCAGTGTAAAAGGTTAGGAAACATCTCTGTGCACAGGTACATTCCTACCACAGATTGATGGGAAAGAGTTATTTCTGGGAGCTCCAGTGGTTCTCTCTCCAGCAGCACAAGAGCAACAAAACACTTTCTAACTGCCCCACATTTTCATGTCCTCAGCAGCTACAGAACAGCTGGCACAGAGGCTCCTCTAGATCCTCCCTCATCCGTTCTTAGCTTTGGAGTTGACTCACCTATTGTGGCTTTATCTGTCTCAATTTCTGCTAGTAAGTCTCCCTCATTCAGTTTCTCCCCGACCTTCTTTTCCCACCTCTGCACTGTGCCCATTGTCATGGTGGGTGACAGAGCAGGGAGAGCAACCTGTAAGCCAGAATACAAATGCATCAGATTTTGGTGACCCGAAAGGAACAGGGACATAGTCGAGAACTCTTGACTAAATGATGCCAATGTAAAGAAGCAGCCAACCTTTAACACACTCTTAGATCTAATTCCATTACAGCAAAGCTGTATGTCAAGTTTGGCTTCTTTTGTCAAGGCAACAAAACAAGCAAAAGCAAAAATGAAGAAATCCAGATACCCAATTCACTAGCATGCAGCTGCTGTCTGTAAGGCTCAAAGGAAGGCTACAGCAAGTCACTTTGTCTCTGACAAACTTACCTGGTTCCTGTAACAGCTATATAGACTTGTCCACCAAGTGCTTAAATGTGTTGTAGGTTTAGACACGTATTATGTACAACAAACACAGCGCATAACAGCCTTAGAACAGAACTGGACAGATAAAGCAATTAACCAAGTTAAGTAGCTGAATTCAAGTTAGATCAAGAAGCCCAGTTCATTTGCAGACTTTTCACAACATCTCAGACAAATCAGCTTCCACATGCCTTAGCTGTGAAAGGAGGTATTTTACATCTTGTGTTTCAAATTCACGTCACAGAACTACCGTGCTACAAAATGCTCAGGTAGAACAACAATGGATGCACGCTTCAGTATCTAAGCAAACAGATTATTCACAAATACAACTCATTTTCAGTTGCTCACAAACACATCTGGTATGTTCAGAGTATCTCAGACTTCTGGGTTCTGCTGAGATCTGAGCAGAGTCCTCAGGGTTCATTCACACTAAGTGCAAGGTCTTTTTATATCAGAGCTGCCCAAACCATAGGAATGTAGCAGTTTCTTTCTCATTTGCTCAAGTAACCAGGAGAAATAAGCATCTCCTATTGGCTGCTGGGATAAAAAATAATCATTGTAATAAGAAAACGTTCTGGGACCACCCCAAACAACTGCTTTAAGCATGCACCACTTTGAGAGCCGTGCACTCCTGTGGTTATGGCTAATACTCTCCCATTCCTGACAGTATTTATGACAAAACATCCTACAGCAAATGATGCCAAAAAAGAAGAAGCATGCAACAAACCTTAGATGGTTAATAATGCTCTCTTACCTGCATATGAGGAGGATAAGAGCTGCCAGGAGCCTGAGGAGAAGGCGGAGGTGGGGGTGAGGGTGCTGCAGCTGGAGGGGGAGGCATTGAGGCTGCAGGGGGAGCAGATACTGCAGAATCCAGAGTGTAATTTTTAAAGGCATCAACATGTTCAGGCCTAAAAACAACCAAACAAAAAATCAGTCCAATGACATTGCCATGGTCTTTAACACAGGGCACCCACAAAGCCCCAACAGAGAAAATTCAACTAAAGGGTTAGGAAAATACATACTTTTCTACTGTGATACATATTATGGCCCCAATAGGAACATCTCTTGTTCCCTCCGGTACCAGGATTTTGGCCAAGTAGCATTCCTCCAAACTCTCAAAGCCAACTGTTGCTTTGTCTGTCTCCACCTTTGAGAGAGCAAATAGGACATCATTATGGAAAGGGAAATACCAGTGAGCTCCAAGCCCTCCAGCACGGCAGCGTAGGGTCTGAGAGCACAGATTGCCAGCTGGAGAGAGGATGCCTCTCAGAAGGGTGAGTGCTCCTCCTGCTCAGAAAGACCAAATCCAACAACGAGTCCTGGAAGAATCACAGAACGACCAGGGTTGGAAGGGACCTCAAGGATCATGAATCTCCAACCCCCTGCCACAGGCAGGGCCACCAACCTTCGCATTTAATACCAGCCCAGGCAGCCCAGGGCCCCATCCAACCTGGCCTTGAACACCTCCAGGGATGGATGGGGCATCCACAGCCTCTCTGGGCAGCTGTTCCAGCACCTCACCACTCTCTCAGTAAAGAACTCAAAAACGCACTCAGGCGAGGCTGGGCAGTGACAGAACCGAGAGCACAGCAGCAAAAGCCCGGCACAGCCCGTGCCCTCAGCGTACCTCCGCGATGAGATCCCCTTCACCGATCTTGTCGCCCTCCTTTTTCTCCCAGCGCGCGATGGTGCCCATCTGCATGGTGGGGGACAGCGCCGGCAGAGCCACCTGTGGGGGGAGGGGCGGCGTCAGGGCACGAGCAGGGACGACAGGGAGAGCCTGGCTGCCACCCCGGCGGGGCGGGACGGGGCCGAGCGAGGGAGCCGCGGCCGGCGGCAGCGGTGCTCGAAGAGCGCGGGCAGGAAGGGTCGAGGCCTGCGGCTCCCAGGGCGCGACTCGGAGCGGGGCGAGGCGGCCCGGGGGCGGGCGGTTCTCACCTTCTGGTGCGCAGGCAGGCTGCAGCGGCGGCACGGCACGAAGCGGGGCCAGGCGGGAGGCGGCAGCAGCTCGCCGCGCCTTCGTGCCGGACCGAGGTCCGGAGCCCCGCCGCCCCCCGCCGCGACGCGACCGACCCCGGAGGCGGCGCCGAGCGCTCGGCAGCCCCGCGCCAAACCCGCCGCCCCCGGAGCCACGCGCCGCGCCAACACCCGCCACATGCTGGAGCCGGAGCTGCCGCCGCGGCACCGCCGCCGCTCGGTGACCTCCTCCGTCCGGGCGCGGCGCCGCACGGCTCGCGCGACGCTGCTGCGCTGCCGTAAAGCGCGGACGGGGGGGGAGGGGCGGCGGTACGGCGCGATGTGCGCGTGCGCTCGCGCTCTCCTCGAGGCGATGGTGCGGATAGGGTAGGCCGTGAAGAGCGCCACGTCTGGAGCTTCTACGAAAATATAATTTAGCATAGAACGTGTCACAGCGTCAGCTCGAAGTATAGGAGTGGGCGGGCAGAAGTAAATACGAATTCCAGCCAACTGAATGGAAGCCCTGCGCGCAGTGTGAATCCACCCGCTGACGTTACTGCAGCACGATTTCATGTCGGCACAACAGCTGCTGCTGCTACCAACAAGGAGCAGCCCACCAAGGCCTTTCCACCTGCCGCCTCTCCTCTGCCCCTTTATTACCGCTTCCGAACTCGTTCTTGTAAATCAGCTGGGGAGGGCTGCAGTGCTGCGGCACAAAGCTGAGCACAAGCAGCCTGTGAGTGCAGCACTGCTGGGGTGAGCGCAGCGAAGCGGGGCTTCTGCTTCAGCGCCAGCTGTGCTAACACAGGCAGCCACAGCCAGGAGCTCGAGAACAGAGCACTGCCTCGGTTCTGTCTCAGGTGACACCTGTTTTGTTTGTGTGATGTTAGTACTGATAACGGAACAGTCTTCAGTCTTCCTCCTTCTCAAGCACGAAGCTCATTGCTGCTCTGGAAAGCATTTGGCCAAATCTGAGTGTCAGTAAGCATGTTACGTGTGCCCACAAGGAGATACCTGAACTGCCCTAAGAACAAGACTGAGGCTCCCGCCCTCCTCCTGTATCAGCTAACATCTGTCTTTTCCCATGGGAACACCAGATAACTATTGGGCAAGGTATCCAGTAGAAGCTCTGATAATAGCTCCACAACCAAACAGCACTGGTCACTGGAACTGGCAACTACAGACCTTGAAAATTGTCTCCATAAAATCCTATCCTGGGGGTGCAGCTCTTGCTGAAATAGAATCAGTGAACAAAACTTGAAGAAACACTTGAGGAAAAAAAAAAAAAAACTACAATTGAAATACAACAATTGATTCCAATATTACAACCCCATGCTATCTTAAACAACCCACTAAAGATCACGCAACAGAAAACTGTTTCCAGGGAGGAAGAAAATCCTTCTTTTCCAAGCAAGATGTGTTCCCCTGCCCTGCAGCTACTGATGAACTTGCCCACTGATGAGCTCTGATATTAGCCTCTGTCTGTAAAGAAAAAGTCACCACAACAAATCATACAGCGCAGCAGGCATGCTGTCTTGTGCCAGACTGGCACAGGGCCTTGTAAAATCCTTGAGCTCTTTCGTGGACAGTGAAGAAGTGAGAGAAGAAATAGCGTTCTTACTGCCTGTATAAGCTGGCAAAACATAAAATCCAATAGGAACTAGTTGGATTTCCAAAGCAAAATAAAGTCAAACCCAGTGTTGTGTGAACAGAAGACCATACAAAACATCTCAGCATCCACTAGAGAGTAAAACACCGTATAATGCGTGCAGAAATATACAGAAAGCACTTGCACTGGTATAAAAATATCCACAGTCCTCAGACAATGTAAACTGGTACAAAATAATTCCAAACAGTAACATATTTACAAAAGGACACGTTAATATAAAACAGTAAAACCAGGTTCACCCTCTCCCAGCCTCATGCACGGTACAGACATGCAGGCAGTCCGTGAAAGGGCCACACGGACCGAGAATGAGCAGAGCCTTGACTTACCATTTGAACTTTTAAGTCAACAGTGTCCGCTCCAGACCAAAGCCAGCAGGAGGACAGAGGGAGGCAAGCAGGGGAAAAACAAAAACCAAAACAAACTCCACAAAAGCCTCAGGGATCTCAGGGCTCGAACCCTCTCATTCAGCTGTTCAATTCCTTGCTCCTCCAGAAACCCCAGCAATAGATATAGCAAGAAAGTGGTGCTACTGATAGGACTTATAGGATAAGTGTTTTTATGTCTGGTGGCTCTGGCAATTTGCAAACAGTAGCATAATGATGCCTGTGCACAGGAGGTGACAATCAATTGCTGTGCTAAGAGAGGAGGCAGCAGGAGTGCAGAGACAGAGGTTTAACAAGAAGGGGGGAGGGGCTAGAAGTACCTTGGGGAAGTAGCTGATTCCAGTTCCTGTGTCCCAAAACGAAAACTTTCAGCAGAAAAGCAAGTACCAAGATTCCACAGTTCCCATGGCAACAAAACAAACCCAGAGGACCTTAGAAGTACATCTTTGGAGGACAAGTGGGAGAAGCGGGGCTAGGAACTAGAAGCCTGAATTTGGGAAAAAGGGAGCTTTGCCAAGCTGATAATCTTTGCTTCAGATAATGCAAATCCAGAAGACTGTCTTCCTTCCCCAGGTCCGCTCAGTCTGACTGTCTACAAAGTTCACTCTGCTCCTGCAACACATGCAAGTTCGAGAACAAAGCTGGTCAAACCTTCTGCTTGCACAATCTAGTCATTTCTTCAGACTCACAAAGGCAAACTTTCACATTTTTGCCATCAGAGTAGATTTATGCAATACTGTGTACAACAAACCAGAGTTGAGATGCCAAGCTCACAGGCTGCAGCACATACAGCAGGAATTGAGAAGCAGGGGAAAGGAAAAATGTATCATTAAGGCCTTTAGGGTTTAGTTGACAGGAAAAAACAAGGTGTTTCTTTCCCACAGATCACTGTTTCAGTCCTACAGTGCTGTCTGTATTTGGCCACAGAAAGTCAGGTGTCCATGCCAGGTGTCCATGCACACAACGTGCATTACCCATTGTTTGCAGAGAAGCCCTTTCTCTTGGCAGCTTGAGTTGGACTCCTTCCAGCACACATGCTTTTCGGTCATTCTCTGAGCTCAGCAGTCAGTCACAGGTTTCCATAGTGACAAGACCTAAAAGCTTGATTAATTCTCCCCATGGTCTTCTTCTACCCAGGCCACAATTTTCCCCTCCCAACCAGGAATGATGTCATCATCATGGAATACCTATGAAAAAAGAGTCCAGTCACATCTGAAGTCTGGTCACTGCTCTCCCACATGTGAACAGCATTAGAGGCAGGCATCAAGTCAGAAATCCTAGTTACAGTTCTACAGTGCAGCTCACATAACATACACCTCACCCAACATTGACACACATCTCAATGTTTTCAGATTTTAAGTTGAAAACTAGATCTGGCTCCTTCTTCAACCTTAACAGTCATGACTATTTTTCATCAGAAAAAGTAAAATAAACACAGGAAACACATCTCTTCTTATCCATCAGAATACAATTCCCATCTGTTTCTGCAGAATGGCTAACTAGTCAGCTGACTGTTCCCAAGGGAAGGTAGCCCTTTGCACTTGTCTTCATCAATTTGTGAAACAGGAACTACCCTCAATAACTTTTAATGAATCCAATCCATACCAACACCAGCTTAAGCTCAAACAGGTATAATTCAGCACACAAAGGAAAAAGATGCCACATAAACACAGCCACCTCTGAAAGACCTTTAAAATGACGTAGGAGGATGTTTTTAAAATAAATGTTGCAACAGATTTCATAAAGCCACTGTAAGACCCAGAAGTGTAGCCTGTGTTTTTCCAATAGCCTTTGCCTATAGGGCTCTGGAAACCCCAGACAAGCAGTCACATTTGTATCGTTGCTCTGGCTGGAGATGAAAGCATCTCATTTTTAGCTTCTCAGAAGAGGAGCTTAACCTACAATTGTGGAAACTGGCAGTCCATTTGGAGATACAAAGATTTTTTTTTTTAGTTTAGAAGTGATGTGACCAAGGTCTCCAGGGCTGTGTCACAACACTGAACCCAGCACTGGCCAACAGTTAAATTCCACACCTACCTCCTCTTTGACTGTGCCAAACTCTGGATCCAGGGCTTTGAAGTGGTACCGGTGGGTTCCTTCACGATCAATAGCTACCTTAAAATCCTTCAGAGTCACTTCCCCTAACCTGCAAAGAGTCCGACACTATTCCATAGTACATTGGACAGGCTTTTATCTCAAATGTTATTGTATGGCATGCAGGGCCACAGCACAAGTCAGGCTAGGCACTCAGAACATAAGCCACAGGGATGTGAAGAGCGTGCCCCTCCAGGAACACACCTGTCAACCCCAAAGTCCTCTTCAGAGGAAGAATTTCCTCCGAATTTTCTAGGAATCACCTCGAAACAGCCTTTCTTCCTTTCCCATTTGGGCTGACTGATGTGTTTTTTGGCACAGGAGTCCTGTGCTATATGCCAGAATAGAACTGTTTGGATGCCTTCTCTTTGAAGTTAATTAAAAAACAAAAAGTTTCCTAAGGTTCTAAAACAAACGTATCAGCTAGGGGACTGCTTTCAGTCAGTGGTATGAAATCCAGTGCCTAAGTTAAAGGGAACCTGTGCTAGTGGTGACCACACCCAGAAGAGATCAGACTAATGTTTTCAAGGAAACAAGTACCTCCCAGATCAAAGCAAGGCAAAACTAAATCTCACCTCTTTGGTATGCTGACCATGAAAGGTGTGAGGGAGCGGTCAGTGAAGTACAAAACTTTGGTGCAGGCACTGGTACTCATCGCAGGTGTGCTGTGAGAATGAGGCAGTTCTGCAAAGAAAAAAGCCCAGAGCACAATAATTGGAGAACAACCTGTCTCACACCACAACAGGAGACAAGAGGTGGTCTCAGCATCAAACTTGCCATCAAGAGCAAAGAATCTCCAGGTGGGATGAGATTCTTACAAAAGTGGCTATCCCTAGGAAGGACCAGGTATTCCTCTGCTCAGTGAAAAGCTTTGGATTTTAAGGTAACAACAAATCCAAACGTATTAGCTTATAAGATTTTCCTACCAATGCCCTCTAGGATTCCTATTCTACCTACTGAGTAGCTTGCTGCTTACCACTTACTCCACAGGCAATGAAAGGAAAACCCTTCTGGAAGAGAAAGTAAGAGAAGGTACTGAAGAGTAATCCATCCTACTGTCTAGGCAAACTACAGTACCACTTGCTTTCACTTGCAGATGGGTAGAGCAGGATGGTCTGATTGATCACCATTATTAAGGGAAAAGGTTATCTATCTCCTCCCCATCTGTCCATTCAGCTTGGTCAGGATGAGTGTTTGTGCACGTATTTTTCTTTGCTCATTTATGTTTCTCTCCCCTCTGGATACTGCCTAGTTTCCCCTACCCTTTCAATGTGCTGTGCTGATAGCTGAAGCTTCACACTGAGGAACTCTACAATTTTAACTCTCAGCATGCAGAAAACAGTAGGACACCAAGTTATAGGTTTCTAACAAATTTTTGGAGCCACCTCTTAGAACTCTCTACACCTGAGAGATTCTAGGTTTATGGCTGCAAAACTCAATTTTCCTGCTGCAGCACAGGGGATGAAGCCTGCTGAGGCTTAATGAGAAGGGGAGAGGTACGGTACACATGTAGAGACCCTAAAATCTGAAGTTTATAGGAGAGGAGGGAGGACCCAACAAATCCTCCCTGCCTCCCCTTCAGACTTCTGAGTATCTGTCCTGCTTTTCTCCATATCCTGTACATGCAGGCTACCCTGTTGCTGGATGCTGCAATGCAGCCTCTGCCTTTCCCCAGTACCTGGAAACCTCTACCGCCTCCCTCACAGACTTCCCAGAAAACACTTATAACCAAAACTTGAAACAAACAGCCTTTACAATGAAAAGCAAATGTGGAGCTGCTGCAGCTGAAGCCACAAAACATGATGTCAGAAACTGTGCTATTCCACATACATGAAAGGAGCCAGACACTATGGGGGAAGCAAGAGAAGCATCTGTACAGTTATGCATCCACTAGATGGTGCAAACCAGCAGGAAAGGTGAAATAACATTACATTTCCAACTCATCCCATGGGTAATTATTTCTACTGCAGTACTACTCAATTGGTTCAGACATTTCACAGCATAATGGTGCTTTACAAACAAGCTGCTATAGACTGTCTCTGACCTCCTTCCTATGCCTGAATGCCAAGCAACCGAAGTGAGGATAGTGAGCTTTGGTAAAGGGCAGAACAAATGGCAGATTCCCAAGATGCTGCTGCGTCCTAGACTTTGCCCAGGAAATCTGAGGAATTAATTCAGAAAGAAGAGGAACTGAAAGACACTTACTGGAGTTTGGAGGCCAGGAGTCTCTACACTCATTTGTCACTCTGCTTGCCGGTGACTTCCCCCGGATCTAGGATGTGAAACCAAATGAGTGAAAATGAAGTATTACTTCCCAGTTGGGAAGTGGTAGTTTAGTTCAAGGTTCTGTGTGAAGGGCAGAAATTAAGAGGCAAGCAGTAGGAAACGTTTACCCTTCTCTCTTGCCTCTTCTGCGTCTCCATGCGGTGTAACCGTTCCATCAGACTAGATATGCCCTGCTCCAGGCTGTCAATAGTGTGGTGCTGTGGATCGTGGCCACTGAAACTATTCCTCAGGCTACGAAGTGCATCACGAA
Source organism: Meleagris gallopavo (assembly GCF_905368555.1). Classification (NCBI taxonomy): domain Eukaryota; kingdom Metazoa; phylum Chordata; class Aves; order Galliformes; family Phasianidae; genus Meleagris; species Meleagris gallopavo. The sequence continues at coordinate 6,244,581 of NC_139429.1, forward strand.
CGAGCTGCAAGTCATTTGTCTTGCCAAGAGACCAAAAGTTAATCATATTATCTCCAGGCTGCTTTCTTCCCATCTAAAGCCCCAGGCCTTAGAAAGGAGAAATAGCCCTTAACAGATTCCAGGACATATGGAGCCCTCGCCTCAATCTGACTGGGAAAACATCCCTTCATACACTTACCCCTCGGTGGGCTGTGGGAGCAGCTCCTTTTCCTGCTGTCTGGAGGAAGCCATTGCTCTGAGCATTGTGACTGCTATATGCCATCACCTGTTCAGTGGAAGATGCATGTGACGCCAGGAATATAAGTGTTAGGAATTCCCTATAGGTCTCAGTTTGCCAACTTCAAAGTGATGAGAGGGGATGAAAAAGATCTATTTACTTTCTAGTAGGTAAATGCATTCACTTAAGGAGTGCTCTGGCCTATAGGACTGCTCCACACAAATGTGGTTTCTCATGTGTGGGTGAAGAAACACAGGCAGATATAGGAAATGCCTTCTCACTGCCACAGAGGACTCTTATAAACTCTAAAGATCACTGTGCAGGTGCTGACAGATACTGGGGCTGGTGTTCTTTCCACCAAAACAGTTACAAGTTCTCAATAGCTGTGTCACCAGGAAGAGGAGGAGAGGAGACGGTAAGTCCTGGCCTAGCTGCTAGCCTGCATTAGAGCTGAAGTTAGAGTCCAGAAGTTAGAAGCCTCTGGCTTCCACTTAATCCTGTGCTCTCCTTATTGTTTCATCCCTTATGATTTTGACACTAGAAGCTATGCCAGAGAGCTCACTGCTGAGAGCTGTGGTAAGATGGATGCTTTGTGGAGTAAGCCTATCTTGCTCAGGGCACAGTCAATTAGACTATATTGAGTTCGGCCTCTCTGGGACGGATATGATTTCTGAAGACGGGCAGCTAGGGAGTGCTAAATGGAAACACTAGTCCAACAGTCTGATGTGTCGACCAATGCTTCTGCTTCCCATACCTCTTCAGCTTCTCTCTTCATGCAGTGAGCTAGCAGGGCCTCTTTGTGCTCCAGCTCCCGCTCCAAATCCACCTGTAAAAGGAACAGAAGAACCAGCACGAAATGAGCCACCAAGGGTAAGTACCAGCTCTTAGGATATCAGCAGCCCACCTGGCTCCACACCTGCTGGTAACTGGCCTCAGAAAGTTGCCTAAGCATTTCATCCAGTTTGGTTTGATGCTGCTGTAAATGTCGATCTTTCTGGCCCAGTTCCTTCTGTAACAAATCAAAGCATGGTAAGGCTCACAATCATCATTATGGCAGGAATATGTACTCTGCCAAGACAAGGCTACTCTACAGCTTGACCTACATAGTCTGTATCCTTTTAGCTAGATGTTAGATCTGAGTATCAAAGCCTTGTTTGAAAAGGTTAGTCATATTATTGTTGCCTGGAGCACCCCTGGCCAGTCAAGGTCCATGACTGAGGCCAGACAACTGGTGCAGAGAAAACAGATTGATGAGGGATCAGTGAGCAGTCAAGTGACAGACTCTAACCTGGCTTCTGCACATTAAACATTCAGCAAGCCAAAAGCAAGACAATGAAAGATCCACTATGAAAATGAGTTTGGGGCAGAACACAAGAATCATCTGATCCCTTCTTCTCATAGCAAACATGCATGGCTTTTGCAACTTATTCACTGCCCACAATGCCATTCCATGAGGTGAATGAGTGCCAGGGAGAGAGCAGTTACATTCACAGGAGAACCACCAGATACCGTCCCCAGCAAAGCCCCCAACAAAGAGATTCCATTACTTTGTATTCTGCCAGTAGCCTGTTTCGCTCTTCAACCTTCCTCTGAAGATCAACCTGCAGAAAAAACAATTAGGTGTGAAGTCTATATTCCTGAAGAGTTAGCGCCAAGCTCTTTATGCCTTGTGCTAATGGGAGGCAGGGTTTGAGGGAGCTAGTCTGCTTTCCAGGGCAGCAAGCTTTTGAACAGGGCACTTCAGGCAGACACCATGTTGGAGCTCCACCTGTCAACATGGTAGTTGCGAATGCAGGGAGCAGTATAAGGAAGGAACAAGGCTACTGAAAACTGAAAACATCATGGGAATCTCCTCATTTCAGCTAAGGCCTTTGAGTGCAGGAAGTGGGGGATGAGGAACGGGGAACTCCACAGCTGGCTAGTAGAGTCTGCAGCTTTTACTGCATAGACCTTTGACTGTTCTTTCACTATCCCATGACCTCAAAAACTATGCTGCAACCACAAACCCCATCCTTTGGCTGCTAGAATTCCCAGGGCTGCCAAGCTCTTTCTTTCTAAAATAATCTCAGAAGCAGCAACATAGTGACTCACATTCTGATTGTGCAACTCTTCCCTGTCCATGTTTGCTCTCAGCAGTTCCTGCTTTAGCTGAAGAACTGAAGCATCCTGTTGAGCCAGCCTCTGCTGTAGAGCATCCTAGGAAAAGACATCGATAGGTAAGTGCAAGAGAAAGGCAGAGACCTTCCCATGGAAAGTGATCTAGATGTGATCTAGACCTTATAGACTAGACTCAAATGTTGTCAAAGGCCTGAGAGAGCGGAAGACATACAGACATCTGCTCCAACAGCCTCTCAGAGCCCTTCTGCCTTGCTCTTGCCCAGTGACGATTTCCCTGCTAATGGTTTAGACATTTGTGACAGAGTGATTGCTTCTTCCTGAAGTTTCTGCTTCAGAAGTTTCCTGACAATTCTCCCTTATGGAAGAAAACAGCAGTGTCTTTGGAGGGTGTTTACAGCAGCCTACAGCTGGTTTCTCCAGCCACACAACTGCAGCAGCCAGAGGGTAGTAAGAGGCCAATGTCAGGGAGGGACACAAGGAAACAAATTCTCAGCACGATCTAATTGTGCAACGAAATCCTCTCTGAAGAGGCCACAGTCCGTACTAATTGTGTAATTTCTAACTTGGTATTACCCAGAAACCGAGAGTTCCACCTTGGATAGGTACTGCTGTCTTCCTTCACAGAAAGCTGATAGGCAGCTCTAAAATACTTCTGCTCAGGAGCAGATTATGAGTGTTCATAACTCTAAAGGGAGAAACTGAGCAAAACAAGCCAAAAAGGTGAAAAATGCTGCAGCTGAAGAGGACAAGGATACCCCCTATGCTGTTTTGCCTCTCATCAAGAGTTTGTTTGGCCAATCCTGCTGTGCCTACCCCAACCCTGAAGATAGAAACAGAACCCAGGACACCTCACTCCTGGGGCCTGTTTCAACTGCAGTCTCTCCCAAAAACCAGAAATAGAGCATAGGATATCCTACCTCCAACTGCCCTAATACAGCTCCTTCCATTCTCTTGTATTCCACAGAACTGTATGGTTGCTGATTGCCCTACTCCTATTCATGGGCTGCAGCAAACTCCAGAGCTTTAGTATTTATATTTGATGAAGTATCCCTTTCCTTACCTTTATCCCCTGTAGGTTTCGAGCTTCTTGTTTGTATTTTAACAGCTCCTTCTGTAAATCCAAAAGAATTTGATTAAATTGCATTTTTTTACCTGTTCAGATTCAACCCAAGTCTGTGTTCTCCTTTTCCCATATGGCAAATCAAATAAGCATCTTCTTAAGCCCCTGCTATTATAGGCATGAAAAAAAAAAAGAAAATCAATTCCTCTAACCTTTAGGTCTTGATTTTCTTCCTCACTCTGGTCCAGACGACTTCGGATTATGATCTGAACACAAAAACCCATGATTATTACTGAGTAAAACACCTGCCTGTGGCAGACCATTACCTAGAGCTGCTCAGTTAGAGAAACCTAAGTACAATAGTGTGCTCACCAGCTGCTCTTCTGGGCAGGCTCCATGTTCACAAAGTTCAAAGGACCCTTCCTGCTCATCCTCAGGTAAAGATCCATTGAGCAGTAAAGCCTGAGAGAATGAAGAAAAAAAAAAAAACAAACAAACTCCTCAGAGGTTTTTAAAAGAAAAACAGGCTAACTACAGACCTGGCTAAGACCGGTCAGACATATCAACAGTTTCTGGAAGCACAGCATTAACTCTTTCAGCAGATCCAAGTAGGCCATGTCTGCAGGAAGATGCCAGAATCTCCACAGTAAACTAAATCCAGCCTGAAGGATGGATAATCCTATACTGTAGAAAGTGTGACTGGCAGGACTGGTTTACTCTAGCTGGTGTTTTTTTACGCTGACCTTTCTGTCTCAAGCTTCTAGGACTCAAAGACATACGGGTACATGCCAGGATGTTGCACCAGTCAATAATTTAAAGTAATGCTTTTTTTTTTTTTTTCCTTTAAATTACTTTTCTATTTTATTTCTATTTCAACTCTATAGTTGCAAACAAAATACCTAATTTGCAGCAATACTCCAGTCCAAAAGACTCAAGGCTGATGGGCCAGAGTGCTGCAACTGCTGCTGAATAGCAAACAGCCAGCAATCTGCATTCAGTTAATGCAAAGGCTCTTTGGGAAACCATTCCCTGAGTGCAACCCAAAGTCTGCCCAGCAGGACACTGAAGCATGAATCACATAGGAACATAAAAAGCTGCCATGGTTTTAGCCCCTTATGGGGCATGCATAGATCAGGTCCCTGGTATCTCAGTCAAACCTTAATGAACTGGCGGCTCTAAAATATTGAAGGGGGGAGGGGGAGGCAGGGAGAATAATCAATTAAATCAATTTCTTGGCTAGAAATATCAGCTGCCTCTTCCTACTCCTAGAAGATAAGGGAGCAGCAGTGCCAGCTGCTCACCCTCACTCCTGAGACGTAGGGCCAGGGATGGAAGAACTGGACATGCCAGTCCTTCCTGTGTTGTCTCTCCCTGCTCCCATTGGGCACATAATGCAACTGGATTTTACCAGTGCATGAGCATATATTTTCTTTTGGAGTCTTTTGTGTCCTGCCCATTGTCCACAGGGAAAGCGCTCTCCCGGCTGCCTATGCTTCTCAGACAATCTCTGCTTTGTTTACTGGCACATAAATATTTACAATTCAAAGCCAGTATGGTTCCCAGCACAAACAGAAAGGAATATTCCTGAGAGAGCTCAGGGTCTTTACCATATGGAACAGGGGCTCTATTCCCCACACAGAATCACACAAACACATTGGGCTGAGGGTCATTTGGTCAGAGGGGGACTGGAACAGGGCAGTGAGAAAAAGGTCCCCAAATAAATGGCCACTGGCTGAAGAGGAGTGTGTTAAACGTTATAGTTCAGCCCAGTTCACTGGAAGACTGATGCAGACCTATGTGACCGTTGATCAGCCTGTGAATCTTGATTGATTTCTCTACATTTCTTGCCTCTCTGCATTACTTCTGATCACAAGTCACAGAAAGACTGCTCCATTCTTGCAGACTGCTAACAAAACCTGATAAGTGCCCTGGTGAAGAATGGGAGTTTTCCCTCAGCTCATGGAAAACACTACTGCATCTTTACCATTCTGCATGGTAACGTATGTGCTTTAAATGGCAATAGCAAATACACAGGTCAGAGACACAGGGAAGAGCCACCATCCCCACTAAACAACTGACTTCCTCACAGTTGCCCCAGGAGACCTCCCTGGGCCAGGACTCTTCCTCAGCTCTCAAGTTCCAGACTCAGCTGCAAGATAATTTACATTCCAGCTATAGCTGATGGAAAGAAAATGAATGTGTATGGAAAAGCTGGCTGGGAAGAATATCTATTACCTGCAAACCTGAAATCATCTTCTTTGCTTCCTCCATTTCCTTTTCCAAATGATCCTGTTGTTCCAATAGCTGCTCCTCCCATGAATTCTCCAAACATGACCCTGGGTTCCCTGCTTGCCATTCAGGCTGGAAGTGAGATTCTGTCTCTTCTGGAAGAAAAAACAACTGAATGTGGCCATTACATAGATAGAAAAGACTTCCACAACACTGTAATTGCCTGCTGTCCATGTCAATCACATACAAACGCATCAAGGAAGTTGCTACAGGTGAGATGTTCTGTCTGTTTCAAGGATTCATTCCTCATTCTCCATGCAAAGAAAACTTTCCTGGATATGCCTGCATCAAAGATGATCAGTATCCTTCCCCTCCATTAACTTTGCTGTACCTGGTGAGGTTCGATGACTACTTAGTAGCTACCTAGTTGACCAAAGATGAAACCAGTCAGCTCAAGCTGCTGTGCATCAGCAGGCACACAGCTGCAGTACCCAACTGAGCAGGCAGCAAGTACATAGAGTGATGCTAAGAATTTAAAGAAGAGTCTGCCACAGCCTGCCAGCAAGCACTGAAGCAGACTATATTGGCTGAGGCAGCAAAGTATTTCCTAGGAGAGCTTCTGCCATTTGCTCTTGGGACAGAAGCTAACCAGAAAGAGCTATTATTAAGCTGCATTCCTGGAAAGGAAAAAAAAAAAAGTCACTTTAAGAACTTCTTTGAAAGCATTTCCTGTACGAAAATTTCAAGTGTAAACTGATCATATCACAGGGCATTTGTGGAAATACAGCAATAACTTCAATGCAAACACCACAATACTTCAACTTTTTTCAAAGAGTCACTCAACCTATGTATAGATGCACTGTAAACACAGACTCCTCCACAAAGTCAAGTTCTGCATCACAGGCTTTACAGGTTCACATGGACTGTGTTTTTAGGAATTTTATTTTTTCTCTCAACACAGCCTAATGATACTGTGATTAAAGCATGTTTATGTGTGATTCTTAAACCTTCTCCACAGCATTCTGTTTTCCAAGTATCGGTTAGCAAGCCCTCACAAATGTTGTCATGTTAATGGCACCACTGTATTGTTAAAAGTTTTTGAGATTTCGCTTTATGTGAAGTTGCCCAGCATCCCATTCTCTGCAGAGAATTCATTCTCTCTCTATATTCATTTCAGTCTCCGGTGAACTTTTCAGTAAACAAATGCAAATAAATCCCAATGAAAGTGCGAGCTGTTAAGCACTATCAGCAAACTACCTGTTTTAGTTTCTGCTTCCTCAGTGTGGATAATCACAAATCCTGCTTTCTCCTCTGACTGGGTTACAGTGGATTCACTCTTTGTGCTATGGACAGGACTGGGTGATGTGAGACTGCAGAGGAAACAGGAAACAGTTATTTCAGTGCACTGATCAACACCACTCTCATCTAAGCTAAAAGCAAATATGCAGGAAATCTTGTTAAGAGAATTTTCTGCATAATAGGCAGGGAAGTCATCAGAAAACTAAAGTAGGCACATAACTCACACAGAGGTAACACCACACTCTACTAAAGGTCTGCTCAGAAGCAATTTATAGCAAGTCTTGCATACTGCAAGCTAAACAAAAAGCCATCTTAGCTTTCTTCATGTCTCATTTCTGGGCTTTAAAAGCATCAATGCAATAAGAAAACAAACTTGAAATTCCAAAGGCAAAATATTTTTAAATGTCAGATACCACTCATCCAGGACATCTTTGGTATAAAGATCTTGAAAGTACCCAAATAGCTTCATTGGAGCCATCTCAGCTGACTGTGAGGTCCAAACACTCAATCTTTTTTCATAAATTCTTCTGAAATGCATCACCCAGACAACATCAAAAGGTAGCTGAAGCTCACTGACCCATTCAGCATACCTCCCAAGTCTCAGGAACTAATCCTTGCAAGTATAAACAGGAGTTAATTTTTCATTTTCCTCAACATAGAAACAAAGCACAGAGAACAAAAGGGAAACAATGTGGAAATAATAGAATAGGTTCAGAAAAATAAGACACTCCAGCAGCTTGCCTTCTGCATCTTCCCAGCACTGTTCCTACATATTCCACAGCTCTCCCAGAATTAGAAAAGCCTTGCAAAATAGATGAAAACTACTTGCTAGCATCTCTGTCTCATCCATTCCCATCCATAGTCCCAGCTTATTTTTCATTTACACTACAGACCTTTAAACAACCTACTTTTAAAGGTCTAAAAAGAGTGGACTTTCACCACATTAAAGGAAGAGATGAAGGCAATTTAATAAGTGAAAAAATAATCACCTTCTAATGGAGATCTCTAACAGTGCCTGTTCTGTCCTGCTCAAACAAGGTGTGTGTAGTTGTTTAAGGGCTCCAGGCCACCTGACTTTGTCCAAGGGGTTTACCTTCAGGAAGACTAAGTGCATTACAGCAGTCCTTAATTAGACATTTTATATAAAACATTTTCAACCATTTGCTTGCTACTGCTTGTCACTGAATGGGTACACAATATAAAATAGTTGTTTGAGAGCCCAGTAAGTATAGCTGGGTTTGCGTTCACAGTAAGGATCATAAGTGGAGCTTTCAAATAGCACAAGCACAAAGCAGGAGCTCAGCTGATCTAACATGTCCAGTATCAGAAAGATATTTTTTTCCTATGAGCCAGAGATCTTCATTTCTCCTTCCCACTGAGACTCTGAATGTGCCATCATTCTGATATGGCCACTAGGAAGCACATTGCTGGTTCTCATCCATGCTAAAGGTGAAAGGATGAGAGAAAAACAGTATTAGCAACTATTGGATGAGAAGGTGGCAAAACTGAGGTATGAGCAGAGAACTAGAAGGAAAAGTGAACAGAACATGCAGGATATGAAAAAAAAAAAAAAAACAAAAAAACAAAAAAACAAGGGGATGCAGAACATGGAAATAATATTCCCCCTCTCCCCAAGTCCACCCCTCTCAGAACTGGATCCACAGCCCAAATGAAATACAAAGGCCCCCAGCTGGGGCAGGGATAGGCTGAACTGTCACTACAGGTCTTCACACCATATAGCATTACAGATAATCACTTAGACATTCCTATGTCCACAGTCCCCATTTTAGGCAGCTTCCTTCTTTTAAGAGGCCAGAGAGTTCACATGGCACCAGAAACAAATTCTAAAACCACGTCAAACAGTGAAAGTGACACTGAAATGTACGCAGGTGCCTGATGAAGCAGTAGCAGAGGTCAGGTAGTCCCATTCGTTATGCCATCAATGAGTTAATGCTGAAAACATTGCTACGCCAAGTCACTTATAGCACAAAATACCCACTTACACGATTTTCTCTTAAAAGTATATCATAATTCATTATCAAAGCATGCAGAAATACACTCTGGGAAATTAAAGCTATTTCAGTTTTATGATGCAAACTGTTCCATTTTATTCCTCTTACCACCTCTTGGATTCTTAACCCACATATCCTTGCTCAGCTGAGTCCCAGAGATGTCAGTGTCTGCACAGCCCAGGCTTCAGGGAAACAGCCCCACTGATAAACTTGAACTCCCACAGTTTTAATAAACACTCCACCCCCGCGGTTTCAAATGACAATGGCAACAATCGCTCACCATTTGACCTGCTTCCCTCCCATGATCCCACTTTAACCTTTCGCCTCACAGAATCCGTTTTCTGGGAAGCCTCAGGATTAGAGCTACAGACATGCCTCGTTCCTTCACATGCTCAGAATTCAGTGCAGAAGATGCCAGCTCCTGTCAAACTACTGGAGAAATATTTGCAAGCCAGACTGCTTCACATTAGCTGAAATATTCACAGCAAAAAAAAAAAAAAAAAACAAAAAAAAACCTCAGGGTCTTTGCAAGAAACCGTCTGATGGCAGATCAGCAGCCCCTGTGCCCGGATTTGATTGTAGAGTCAGGAAATTCTGCTGCCTGGGTTTTGCTTTTGCTGATTTTCCTCCCGGGTTATTTGCTGCATTTTGGTCAGCTGCACACCCAGTTGTTTGCATCACAAGACCGATCTGGATCGCCAGTGGCGTTTCTCATCCCATTCTGCCCTCTTCAGACTCCAAGCACCTGCTGCAGATGCCAGCGAACAGCCAAGAAAAGATGCCCCTGCAGGCAGTGGGTTCCCTGCTCCTCCAGACTCGGATATTGGCTCAGAAGACGGCATGCAGCCCTTCCCAGCCGTGCGCACGGCTCCTTTTCCTCGCTGGTTCCAGCTCCTCTCCCTCCTGCTGTCACACGGCTGTGCGAGGCAGAGCCTTTCTCCGAGATGCCTGCCTCGGGGGGGGAGGGAGGGCTGGTGGAAAGGGAGGGAAGAGGAGGAGGGATGCACGAGGGGCTCGGTGGCCTGGGAATCAGCCTGGTTTTGGTAAAATTTCCATGAATCATTGCTGTTACATATGGTTATTAGATATCTTGTCTCTGGGAATTCTAACATTCAGACTGCGAACTCCCTGAAGGGTTAATGCAGAAATTAGCTGATACGGAGAGGAAGTGCTGCCCTGGGACAGGCTCAGCAGCAGCACAATTATTAGGAGGGGGTGGCTGCTGATACAGACCTCATCTCACTAATACAATGGCTTGTTTCTCAGCTAGTTCACAAAGCTAAGCTTGGAAATTCACAGAATCACAGAATGGCCAGGGTTGGAAGGGACCTCAAGGATCATGAATCTCCAGCCCCCTGTCACATGTAGGGCCACCAACCAAATTCCTCTGTAAGAGAAGAGAAACGAGAATCTAACTTTCACAACAGAACCTGCTGCCAGCAGAAAACATTGTCAGGAGCCAGAGGTCACGTTTTCTTTGGGCACATCACTGACTAGAGCTAGAAGCAAGCAAGGTCATTGTGAGCATCAAGACATCAAAACAAGATACAGAGTTTTGCTGCTGCTGAGCCTTATTTCTAAGGCACCAGGCAGTGACTGGTGCCCTGTAACAGGGCAATATATATATATTCCTGATTTCATAAGACTTGGTATAAATAGATCCCTCCCTGCTTGGCAGTTCCTCCTGCAATTCAGCAGGCAACCTGTGTGTTTGTAATTGCTGTGCCTCTGGTGAATGGCATTGGATGAGCCCCAGCCTGCTTTCTCCTTGCTCACACACAAGTTCTGTAGCTGGCAGTACTGAAGGCTACAGTGAAAAGTTTTCCTGTCCGGCAGCTTGGATCTATTCCTCAGCTGGGGTCTTGCATAAAAAACAACAACAACAACAACCACCACCAAAAACCACACAACCTGCTCTGTCAGCAGCCCTCAAAGCTACAGTCTTGCCCTTTGGCGACAGAGAGACCCCAGCACTCACATCTCTCTCCCAGCCAGTCTCCTAGCTGATAAACACAGCACAGATTTTGACCCTCATCTCTGAGGTAACAAAAATCCACATGATAGCCAGGAAATATTGGTATTCTCTAGATACTGTGATTAAAATTTAATAACATATTGCAGCATATTCCCAGTTTTAATTAAAATTGTTTTAGCCCCAGCTTGATCCAATCTCTGATCATTTCCTGATGAGCTGCCAGTAGCTCTCTGTGCATCCCATAGCACAGGATTAAGCAGAACTGTAGGATAAGAAAAATACTGGGCAGCCTGCAAAGGCTCAGGCCCCCCTTCTGCTCCTTATGCACAGATAAATGAGCACAGACTGATCACTGAGAACAATTTTGGGTAGTTTCAAGATTTTAAACTCCAGATAAGCAGCTCCTATTAATGAAATGAGCCAACACAAAGAGTGTTTTCTGTGCTTTTTTTTCCTTTATTTCTTCCCAAGCATCACATAGTGTTTCCAGAATTAGACCACTCTAAAGCTTTGCCAAACACATCAGCCCTCACTATTTTGACCCCAGGCCTCTATCCACCCACATCAGCTCACATTTACAATGCCTACAAGATGCACTATGCTCCACAGTGTAGAGATGTGCTGTTTTTTCTCCTGAAAACAAAACAGTTTTAAAAGTTCCAAACAGAAACAGACTAAAAAAATGCAAGAATTCTCACTAAAATAGCTAGACAGTTCATTTCAGATTTTCATCTGCATGGCACAATATTTTCTGAATCCGCAGTAAATTTTGGAAGTCAGTGATATCATAGAGGCTCTCACCATGTTATGCCCTATCAGCAACAATGTCACCATTACCATATGGCAAAAGAACTCTTGGCACTGCAGGGAAAAAGCAAAGCAATGTAGGATGCGTACACAGAGTTTCACTGAACAGCAAAATACAGCCACAAACAGCTGTTGTCCAATAACACCTGTCTGACAGGACAGGAGTAAAATATGGCGTGTAAATAGGACATGTAAAATATGGCTATCTTAAAATGAACAGTAGCATAGTTCAGTCACTATCCTACTGAGATAGCAGTTCAAGAGTTAACACCAAAGTCCTGTGCCATTAACCATGAAATGCTGTGTCCTGGACCAGACTTTTTTTTAATCTCCCCCTGGAACAACAACTTTTCTCCTGACACTCTCTACTGACATCACGTAGAGGCACTGGCTCACAAGGAGTTTCCACACCCATATGTTTAAAGCAGACCTCACATTAACACACAACAAATTTTGAGTACAAATGGTTGTGTTGTTTTTGGGTTTCTTTTTTCTTTTTCTTTCCTTCTCCTCTGTTGGACAAGTGATCCTAATGCTCAGGTATTTAGAGGCCTCTTTATAGTATGGAGCTGAGAAATCCTGTGTCCTGAGAAACTATCAATGGCAATCAGCCCTAAGAAAATGAACCTCCTCACACCTGCACAAAAAGGGCAAATGAGAGCCCAGCTGAGACACTCTCAGGGAGCAGCCCTGGCAAGACAGAGAAGCAACGAAATTGAGTTGGGGCTTACAGAGGGAACAGGAAAGTCTGAATCAAAGAGCTGCAACTGTGCCCACACAGCTCTTAGTTTGCTCCAGAAGAGCTTAAATGGAGCAAAGCATTGTACCCAGAGGGAAACCTAATATGTTCAGTCAGTATGCAAGCTAGTTTTTTGTTATCTGGGGAAAAAGAGAAAGGCTGTCCTTTACTAGGAATCTACCCACAGTAAATCAGCTCCCCCACCATAATACAGTTTTTCTTTTGCTGTCTACACTGTCTCTCCTATATCCATGAAAATAAACGTAGACACACGTTCTCCCTTCCCCCTCCCTGCTGAAGTAAATGGGGGCAGAGTTCTGAGTTATTCCCCAAAGCAAAGAGGAGTGAGAAGAGCTTGTAGGGCACCAGTGTGTGTGTTGTGACTGGCACGCACTGCCCAGGTTCACAGCTGCAAGTTATACCACCTCATACTGGAAATGTGTTACATGATGCCATTTTAACCAATCCTGGCTTCTGCAGACTATTTTTTAGAAAGCCTTCCACTTCCCCCAGTTTGGCCCTGCTTAACTTGTGCAGTGAAGAAACTGAAGGCTGTTTATAGCACAGAACACATACGTCTCAAGATCCAAGTTCTACTTTAAAGAGCAAAGCCAACTCCAATGGAACTCATAGTGAACTCTGACTTTTGAGGCATCAAAGCAGTATGCAGGAGATTTTTTCAGCCAAATAATTAAGTGTTGCATTTTAGATTGAAAGTGAAAGCCTGGAGGATGGAAGGGTAATAGAGATAACTGTAAATCTAGAAACAATTGAAGCTGCTGATGAGGACATGATGGCAATGAAGACAGCTGCGGATCTCCCAGGGACTGCATTAAAGACTGGTATGTTTCTCTAACTGCTGTTCAAATCCACATGCCCCTCACTTCTATTTCAACAGGTAACAAAGTTTGCTTGGTTTAAACTCCTTTCCTCCATATTTTTTCCATCACAGTAACAAAGGGCATTTTAGGCAGCACCTGACAAATGAATGTGACAGGTCATGACTTGGCATGTTCTTTACCTGGAGGACTGGGACTCCAAGGGGATGTTATGCTGCCCTTCATACTGCTGCACCAGTGCGCGAACACTCCAGTAGGGGGTTTCAATCTCCTCATCCATACTGCTGTTTCTGGAATTAACAATCACAGAATGAGTGATGCCTTATCTAGTAGGGGGCAGAAATTCTTTTGGTCTCCAAGAAGGAAGGGAAGAAAGCTAAAGGCAGGAAGGAGAGAACAGCTAGAAAACTTCCTACTAAAACAGCTTTCTTACGGGGAGCTCTACTTCATTGTCTTGGTGAGAGGGAAACGAAGGCAAACAGAACCCCCCCTTTTAAACTCACAGAATCATAGTATCATTAGGATTTAGAAGTGGGTTTTTAGAGTTAAGGTAGTATGGTTAGGTTGAGGTTGGACTTGATGATCTTGAAAGTCTTTTCCAACCTGAGCAGTTCTCTGATTCTGTAATTAGGGTTGAAGATGATCTAGTCCAACCACCCACCTACCACCAACACCCGTGGGTCCTCTCCCTCCACACAGCCTTCCAGCCACTCTGCCCCAAGCCTGCAGTGACCAATCACCAGCTGGATGTAACTCCATTCACCACCAGTCTCTGGGCCCAGCCATCCAACCAATCTTTACCCAGCAAAGAGTGCACCTGTCCAGGCCATGGGCTACGGCTTCTCCAGGAGAATACTGTGGGAGGCAGTGTCAAAGGCTTTGCTGAATTCTGGTAGACTACATCTACAGCCCTTCCCTCATCCACCAGGTTGGTCACCTGGTCACAGAAGGAGATGAGTTTGGTCAGGCAGGATCTGCCTTTCATGAACCCATACTGGGTGGGTGTGATCTCCAGGTTGTCCTGCACATGCCTTGAGACTGCAATCAAGATGATCCAGATGATCCTTGCATAAGCTTTCCTGGAACCACGGTCAGACTGACAGGCCTCTAGTTCCCCAGATCCTCCTTATGACCCTTATAGATGGGCATCCCATTAGTAAGACTCCAGTCATCTGGGACCTCTCCAGGTGGCCAGGACTGCTAATAGATGATGGAATACAGCTTGGCAACCAATCTGCCAGCTCCCTCAGCACCCCTAAGTGGATCCCACCTGGCGCCAAGAACGTCTGACAGTCCAAGTGGAATAGCAGGTCTCTAAATGTTTCTACCTGAATTCTGGTGGGGTTTGTTCTGCTCTCCACCCCAGACATTCAGGTCAGATAACTGGTCTGAATATTAAAGACTGATATAAAAAGAAGGCAATGCATTCATCCTTAATTCTGTGACTAGAGAACAAGAAAAGCTCTGTAAAGGCAAGGAAAAGAGCAGAATTTGCAAACAGAATAAAGACTGTTTTTCTCTGATGAACTCCTGACCCAATATCTTTGCAAGATAAATCTTTAACATTTAATAAAAGATAATTAAAAAAAAAAAAAACAAACACCAAACAAACTCCAATTTGAACATCATTTTCACACTGCTTCATGGGTACATCCTTAAGCCAGTATAACATGAGCAAATGACCTTCAGCTGTGTAAATGAAACTCTCAAAAGACAGCCATCTGGCCTCCATTTAAATGTCAGTACTATTATAATCCACATTGCACCTTTTGCAAGTGTTAAATGTGCTTTCAGAATTACGCATTCCTTCCGTACATGGATAATTTCCCCTCATTATCTCCAGAACTCCTCCATTTCCATGGTAGGATGCATAATCTGATTAACAACACACAACACTGCATCTGCCGACACAGCAGTGAGTGGAACATTGGAGAGATCAGCAACATCGAATGCAGAATGAACGTGTACTACAGGACCAAAACCACAGTTCTGGCAACAACTACTCACAGACTTGTAAACAACATCTGTAGATAAAACGTTAGTTTTGTTTCATTTGAAATGGAAACTTCTGCAAGAAGAAAGCACAAGGATGGCACTGTTTTCAGCTTGAACTGGGGAAGATGTGGCAGCAGAAGTTCCTCTGTCTTGGCCATAAAGACATGTTCTTTTTCAGTGAACACAGGTTCAGCAGTTGTTTTGCTGTAAAATTCAAAAAAGACTTGGGATACCTGTAATTTTCATTATGAGGCATCCAGGCTAGATCAGCAATCCCCTCTGTTAGGCCGCCAACAATTCAGGTGTTAGTGAGACAGCAGTGGTTTGTCTCTTGTTCACACAATATAAAGAGCTGCCTTATGTCAGGAATTGTCAGGATAAAGAGGCATCTATTTTGAAATGAACTGTGTCCACTGCTAACACAGTCTGACCACACATAAATAGGAAAAATTCATTACCTCTGTCTGTGCCAGAAGACATCCCGGCCAGACTGCAGTACATCTTGGCGAACATCTGCCAGAGCAGCCACTGCCCCTTGGGCCACTGCAGCAGCTGAGCGGGGCCTGTGACTGCCAAACGATGCTGCTGAGCTCTTCCCCATCATGCCAGCAGGGCTGTGATTCACGGCTCTTCCAGAGCCTGGTTTGAAATGAGCAGCTAAGGCGAGGATCAGCCTCATGATAGATTTTAAATTACCATCGACAATATCTACAAAATACAAATAAAGCCAAGGACAGTAATATTAATCTGATGTCACCAGAGCTGCATCTGACCAACAAGCATGAATGTAATTGAGTGAGATCACACCAGTAACAAGGGACTGCACAAGAGAAACTGCGTTATAGCACTGATGCTTAGCTCTACTTGTCTTGTTCAGAGCAAACTGACTGCCACCTACTGATTACATGTTTCAATGCTTTGAGCAGACGAGCCTTCCTCCCCCTGTGGCCATTTCCAACTAACAGTCCTGCGGGTTAAATGACAGAATATTATAATTTCTGAAAGCCTTAAAATAATATTACAGGCACTGGAAGCATGAAGGCTGGTTATTTGCTTTGGTGTCTGAAAAACAGAACCAGCAGAAAAAAAAAAGCAGCAGAAAAAAAAAAAAGAGATTGTCACCTCTTTATCACTCTGTTACTAAACTACAGGGGAAAAAACCCTCCCCCACAAATCAACATATTGTCTGTTTCACATGAAACAAAAGTAGAACTAGGCCTTCAACACTTAGAATCATTTGTGGCAACTGCCAGGGACTCATACCTTTTGCTGATGTCTGATGCATACGAATCTTTTTTGATGCCACGAACTGTAAGACTTGCTCCACGTTTTCCCTCATCTCCTGGTGGCTGGTAGGGTTGACCTGAACACCATTCAGCTTCTCACCAGCTAAAGAAGCAAAAAATTTTATTACAGAGAATAGTATTTAGTGTCACTTCAAGTACTGATAATAGGTGTGGGGGCTGATTTTATGTCTTGTCAGGGACTGCAAGAAGACCTGCTTGTCCTGCTTTTTCCTTGTACTAGGAATAGCTAGGTTGGAAGCAGACTTTACAATATATTGTCAGCAAAGAAGCATTTTTAAGTGTACTTCCTTATTCCATGATTATTCCTGAGCCACTGTGACCTTATGAGTGGAAATATTACACTGTTTTGCAGAGAGACAGACAGAATTATCTCTCAAATCTGATTCTTCTCTCACTACTTATAAATATCAGAATCTCAGCAAGCAGATCACTCTTCCAACAATGCCATACACTAACACCATTTCTTTATAAGATAAATCCTTCTATAACTCCATTCCAGCCTTGTGGGAGTTACTGGGTCCTGGAGAGGATTCCACATGTCTGTCACATGATACCTGAGAGACCACATACATAGTTCAGAAGGTCTGCAATTTGGCTGTGTTGCAGCTGTCTGCTAACACATATGGCCTTTAATGGAATTGTCTTTATGATTTGCTTTATGATTATTTTCTTTCCAAGTAACCCCTCCCCCCCCAAACTCCACTGCCATCATTAGCACTCTTCAGTTGCCCAACAGATGTCAGAGCCAAGGCCAGCCCATTTTACTGGAGATCTAAAACTGCAAGATGAAAAATAGTGCCATATGGCATTACTGACCTACAATCTCGATAAGTGAGGCAAGGATGACTCCATCTCTGAGATCTTGTCTCAGGTCTTGGACTGGCTTTATTGTTGGCTTCTTCTTCAGCTGGGAATTTACCCAGGCCACATATGCCTGTAGCTGTTGCTGAAAATGGAAAACAAAACATTTGCACATCATTGCCATTTCAGAGGGGAGTTGCACAGTTGTTACTTTTCTGTCTTTTGACTTTGAGAACAAATGGTCTGAACCCCAAAGCCTGCTGAGCATGGCCCTGACATCACGGCACACTGTGGTGCAGCTCGCTCCATGGCAGGACAGGAGGAGGAAGCAGACAGCACAACAGTGCCAGAACTGATTTGCTCATTGCATTTCATGGCCCCACTCATGACTGCATTTTTTCCAAGGTATCTATAAAGTAGAAAACCCACAGTGCAGAAGCAAGAAAAATCTGTGATATTTCCTGTTAAACTCTACTATCTACCAAAATAAACAACGAGGATGGATTTTCTGGAAAATAAAACAGCTTTCCCCTGTAGCACACCCTGTAGCATGGATCACTCATGGGAGCACGCACCACTCAGCAGGGAAGGGGTACCCTGTTGTACAGCTTCTCCCCCAGCTCCAGTGCCATAGGGCTGCATCAGCATTTCTAGAAGACCCAGTTTCTGTCTGCATAAAGCCCTGTACTCCAGCAAACTGGCTTGCCACAGTACTTAACATCTGCAAGATGTGACAGCAAAAAGCACTGCCTTTCCAGTGGGTCACACTGGTGCTGCTTCATTCAGCTGTGAGCGTTGCCAGCAGGGGAAGAAAATCAAGGTTCAGGTGAGTGTGAGAAGTACAGGGACAGCAACCTGCAGGTCCTCAATGCCTTCCCTTCCACCCCACCCCTACAGCGCTTCCAACAGGGGCTCTGGTGACTGAAATCCCTTTGGGCTGGGCTGTTGTAGCACACAGAGGGTAAACAAACTGATCCATTTATGGGATTACATCCTGTTTCACTAAGCTTCCCATTATTCTGCCCATGCAGCAGGTTTTAAGACTTCATTCCGTATTATCACAGCAATGTCAGAGTTTATGCTTTTACAACCCATCAAAGTCACAATCTGATCTTGGCTTCACTTGTAATTATCCTGACATAGGAAATCCAACATTAACCACACCATGGTTCAGTCTGCAGGCTCAGAAAGGTGCCTGGACCTCCATGAGGCTGTTGCTGCTTACTCAGCGGAGATGGAGAGTGGGATAGAGAATGCGAGCTTCAGGGATTGCTGCTGGATTTTGGAAAGAAAGAAAGCAGAACTGGAAAAGTTGGTGCACCCTTGCTGGAGCAGACATGGCCTTATCACATGGACTGAGTCTGAAAGCTTTTCTTCCACTGTAATGGCAACAGTGCACATCAGTTTTGCCTGCCCTGTTTCAGAGGTTTTTTTTCTACTTGATGGGGACTGTGAAGAATCAACAATTGCTAACTTCTCAACTTCTCTCTCCTGTACAAGTGAATGATTCTGTGTCGATTTCCAGAACAGCGATGATCATTCTTGCCAGCCTGCAAGAAGCTGCTCTGCATCTTGCAACAGTATTTTAACTGGTGCTGGATCTCAGTGCCCCTAATCTCACAACAGTCTGATTCCAGAGCTAGAGAGAGCACAATCCTTCTATTACTCGTATTCAATAAAGTTTTATTCAAGCAAATACCAGTAGAAATAAGGTAGGCTTGTTTACAGTAACACAACATTATTATAGAATTATCCAGATTCAATACTAAAGACCTACTGAATAGGATTGCATGAAAATCCTGAAGTCTGTGTAATTTGGGGAAGTAATCTCCTTCTAATAACTGGGCTGACTGCCTTGCTGTCATTTTTCAAATCATTTTACAAAGTTCTGAACTGGAATGTTATCTCATATTAATTCCACAAAGGCAAAATCCCTTCTTGCCTATAGAAAGCTTGCAATTTTACACTGGAGTTTATTTGACTCTTCCATTCAAATACTTTTTCCAGTCAATGGAAAAAAAAAAAAGACTTTATTTTCTCTCATTCCTCATGCATTCATAAGAAAGCATTTTGGCAATCTTTTAGTCTTCATGTCTTCAAAGCACAAGAATTAAAATGTTATCATTGGAACAAAAAGAAAATCACTGGTATATTTACACTTTTAACAGTGCTGCTAAAAGGAGGATTCGAAGGCAATTGAAGATGGATGTTACCACCACAAGGGAGAGAATTTCATAGCAGTAGCTGCTATAGCACTGAAGGTTGACATTTCATTAGCAGACTTACAGTACATATTTTTTCCACTAAAGCATAAGATTTTCCTATGTAAGCTCAGATGGTTGGAGTGATCAGTATTTCCTGATTTTATATCCAAAAACTAAAGAGCTAGTGACTACCAAGAGTCCTAAATTGTTGCAAAGCAAAAATACCCCAGGTATCATCTTCCAGCGCATACAAACAAAAAACAAGACTTGCTACACTCTATTTTGCCAGGAGAACAGCAGCTCCAGACAATTCACCTCAAACAACTCCTGGCTGACAGCTATATCCAAGAGCAATCAGAGAGGGAAGAGCAATGGTTCATCCTAGCTTGTCCCTTTCTTTTCCCTGAGTAACTCTTCGCTCAGCCATTTGCCACCAAGGAGATTTCTGCTACTTCTCTACATGCTAGTCTGAACTTTTCACCTAAATCCTGGACTTAATGGAGAAGACACTAAGATCAAGTCCTTCACCAACATTTTTTTCAAAAACAGGATTTTCAAAGGAAAAACAAAGCAGCCTAAGGTTTGCTATACAGAGCAGAGGTTATCAGGATTGTGGTGAACTTAAGCTTAATCCTATTTATATTAACAGAGCTTTGTGTTCCAAAAAAAGGCCAGGTTTCCTTGCATTCTGCAACTGGAAGAGTAACTCCTACCTGCAGGAACTTGGAGCCCAGACTGCTTCAGCTCCTACAGTGATCATTGCAGAGCGCTTGCATCTAAATGACTCTGGAAGCCCTAACAGACTTTTCACGGTGGAAGAGAATTTGAAAGCTTGGTACTAGGGGCCACCTGCAGTTGTAAGGAGTTCAACAACTGCAGGTACTTCTGTTAGCAAATTACAGGTTCTTTAGCAAACATACTTTGCAGTGCAGGATTTCATTTTATACCATTTTACTAGCCACACTCTGAAGAAAGGTCTCAGACCTCCTCCTTATTGGAAAGCGTACTGCTGAGATCAGGAGCTACTTTGTGCTTTCTCTCCACAGCCCATGATATGGTGTCTTCAGGGTCAGCACTTCATCTCATGCTCTGTGAGCCCTTACAGATAATTACAACTAAGAGCCATTAACTAATATTTTCCAACGGTAGAAGAAAAGCAGCAGCTCTATTGCAAATCTCCTGCCAGTTCTAGATCTCTTTGCTGTTCTCATTTAAGCAGTGCAATTCACCACCTGCTGCTTAGGGCTCATGTTTCTTTCAACTATGCATCAGCCCAGTCTGCCCTACAGTGAATACAGGTAGATCATGGTGCTTTGATATGCTGCTCTGTCCTTTACCTTCAGTGCCATCTACATGGCTCTGTACCATGTTAAATTTTCACGTCCTTTGAGATTAGGGAATTGCACATATTTCTTGGTAAAGTCATTCTGTAGTTGGTAGATGCTTTCAACAGGCCTGACATCCTTGCTGTCACGTTAGACTCCCAACTTCTATAAGAGAAGTCATCTTTTCTATACACACATAGTTGATGAATATGAATCTATTCTTCTTGGATTTAGGGACTCTGTCTGGAAGAATAATGCTTCTTGTAATCTTCGTTCTGTTTTTTTTCTTTATAGCCTAACACCAGCTCTAACAAGGTCAAAAATAATAGCCCTCGTACTATAAGGATGGTCTCGGTATGAAAGGCATTTAATGTCCTGTCTGTTTAGAGCATTGAACCAAAAGTCTGCAACAACAGAGTTCAAAGGACAGACTAATTGCATCAGGATGTAATTTTAAGGCCTTGTATAATTTCTAAGCTTTCTGACATTATTACCTTGATTAAATGAGCTCTGTAATTTGCCACCCAGTGCCCCTCAAGTTTGAGGTTTCTTTTGCTTTTGCTTGGGATACCTTTGTAGAAGCAGACTATAAAAACTTATAAGCAAAGAAAACAATGTTTCTCACTGCTCTCAAAACCAGCAGAAGATGCCTTTTTTTTTTTTCTCTTGAAAATCATTGCTTAAGTATGACACTTGTGTGTGTTAATCTCCTCTGCACAGATTTGTAAAGTACATCCTTGTATTCCAAGGTATCTAGTCACCAAGAGTCACCTGGGTCAAAAGGATGCTCTATCAAAAGAACAGCAGGCCTGTGTTAGCAAGGCAATTCCTGCAATATCTACGTTCATTGTGTGAAATGAAGTCTGACAGGAGAGTGAAGGTCAGTTTTTATGGGGGGGAGAAGGAATTTTTTCCACAGCTGAGCAGCTAAGGGTAAAAGCAGATGCTCTGAGTGGGGCTAGCACTGAACATAAAAATATTCTTTGCTCTCATGAGTATACAGATTACGATTAGTTTACACCAGGGAAACACAGCTGCTCTTGAGAACAGGAAGCCTCCATAACTTAAACTAAAGCAATACGTTACTAGCTAAAAGCAAGTCTGAGATACTCTGTGGAAGAGGGGATGGAATATTTATACAATCAAGCAGAGCAATCAGAGGACACTTGTGGCTGGCATGAAGCTGTGAGGCTCACATTTCATACTCAGTTTGATTTCTCCTTGATGACCGGTGGTGTTAAGCCCAGGAGGGATGTGCGTTTTCTGTAAAGAATGGAGCATGGGAGCAGAACAGACAGGTGGTGTCTGAGCCATGAAGGGGTGAAGAACCAGGAAGCACAAGCAAAACATGAAATAATAAAACACACCAAGAGACCATCCCTGCCACCATGTGAGAATGGACATAGCAGCCACTGTTTGGTTTCATCATGAGCCCTCACAATATTCCTTCCTCCTCAGTTTACTGGCAGGTAATGGTGTTCCAGCATGGTCTGCACAATGAGTGCAGCCAGGCAGCAGCTGCCCAGGCATTCTGTCCTGAGTGCACACAGAGTCTGACCTAACCAACTTCTTGTGCTCCCTGAACAGGAAAGCCAATGGCAACCTGCCCTCCCCATGCAGTCACAGGATTCCCATCTCTGCAATTTCTTGGTAGTTTTCACTCCTTATGATTTATCTGTCTCCCCAGTACTACAATAATAAAAAAATAAAGAGCACTTTAAAAACCGTGTTTTCCAGAGTCAGGTCAATTTCTGTCCTTCTGAAATTCAACCTACAGAAGATGATGGGAAACAAAAAGACACCATGCTCTTTGTCAGCTTCTCCCAAAAGCTGTTTACAGGCTTTCTAACAGCCGTCAGATTCAGAGACCTCACATACTCAAGAAAGGAATCCATTCCATAAAATAAGCCATTCTCCATAACTCACTGCAATTTATATTATTTTCTTGTACAAATGTAAAAGCTCTACAAAATAAAATCTCCAAGATAAAATCATCAGCTGTAATCCAGCCACAAACTTTTCAGTACTACTACTGGTTTGCAGTCCCCCTGTGGAGCTGCCCCATATTGCCTTCTGTTAGTAAACAACTCTCCCTGTTCCCTGGCCGCAAAATCTTGCTCATTTTTCTCTTTTTCTTCTCCACAAAGGACTGGGAGACACTGCAGTTCCTAAGAGATGCTGCAGAAAAGCACACTGCCTCACCCTGGAAAAGTCCGCGTGGGATTTGGGGGCATGCATTTATTTACCTCCGTGAAGCCCTCCTGCAGAATATCCAGTAAATTCCCCCTGGCCAAGCAGGCAAGCATTCTCCAAGAGCCCACTGAGGGGTGAGGGTCTCAGAAGGCGTACGGCAGATCCTCCAGCTCTGGGCACAGCCTCTTCCTCCTCCTCCCAAAGACAAAGAGTTGGAGCTCATGAGGAACCGCATTCATATCCCATATGTGCAGCCTGTTAGTGCACGCAGATAGTTGAGCCAAAGTCAAGGCTTGCACTGGGCATGCTCACGAGAGAGCTGCTGGGAGAGCAGCGGAGAGATGTCATACGGTTCCCATAGAAACGCCTCAGCTTACAAGATGCAGCCCAAGCACTGAGTTGGGGAAACATCTGAAACCTATTTCCAGCAGTCGTACTCACATGAAAACTGCTGCGGAAAAGAGGTTTTCAAACCCACCAAACACAGCCAGCCCTGTCCGGCATGGGGGCAGGGAGCGAGTCAGCAAATAGCAGATGTCTTGCTTAGCTAGAGAGAGGAAAGACTGTAAGAGCTGGCCAGCTTAAACTTTCAGCAATTGCTTCACAGCCTTGAAGAAATGGCACCATTTTTAGCAACCCTGTGGAGACAGGAAGCTGCAGATGAGGCCACAATGCAGCAAATAACATTTGCACAGTGCTGGACTCCACTCTAGCTGCTGTGGCAATGAAGATGAAAGAAGAAATAAGGACAAAAACTTTAAATTAGAATTAAATACAACCACCAGCAAAGTTTCTAAATCAACAGTAACTACATTCATTCCAGGAAAAAAATGCATCAAATATCTTCAGGCAATCTCCCAAACTTCATCTCAGCTTACAAGAAGTGCCCTGAAAAAAGAAGGAAAATATGGAGAACCCCTCCTGCCAGGGGCTGTCTGCCAGTCCTGCTGGGCAGCACAGCAAGCACTGCCGAGCAACACACCACGCCTTCAGGGTTCTGAATACCTGGCTAACCATATCTAAGGGGAAAAACAAACATGTTTTCCTGCCTAAGTATTGAAGGCTCTGGAAGAAAAAGCCATTGCATAATTTTACCATTCTAGAGTTTTCTCTGTCAGATATGGAAGATGTAGGTAAAATACAGAAAAATGAGCAACAGCTAATTTCTTTATACAACTAAGACAAGTAATTAAAAAACAAGTCACTCGCCACTCGTGACATGAGTTTTAGTTATATTCCGTTTGCCTTTCCTATTTACTTTCCCAAATTCAGTAGGAACTGAGACTTTTGTTTTCTTTAATTCCTATGTCACATCTGTTAAGCAAACTATACAGTACCGTGAATCTTTGCATAAAATCTTGCAAGGAGGCAATGCTGGTGGTTAGCACTTTGATCCAATTTGCTCTTGAGACTCAAAATGACTCATAACGCCATTAACTAGATGACAGGAAATATTTCTCCCCATTTATACAGTGCAGACAAGTAGGTTGTGTCTTGCAATTTCAATTACATTTCATAGAAAACCTAAGTGAACGGATTCTCCATCAGCAGGTGACTCCATTTGAAAAACAAAACTAATTTTGAGCCTTTTCTGTGAACTTTATAATAATCTCAAAGAAAGTTATATTTATTAACTGTTTTTCAATGCTACACAGTAAACATACATCCATGGAAGACATTTACAGGTAAGAATACTGAGGTCAT
The DNA here is from genome assembly GCF_905368555.1 of Meleagris gallopavo. Taxonomy (NCBI): domain Eukaryota; kingdom Metazoa; phylum Chordata; class Aves; order Galliformes; family Phasianidae; genus Meleagris; species Meleagris gallopavo. The sequence goes on from NC_139429.1 coordinate 6,269,405, forward strand.
CCCTTCCCTCTATTCCTTCAATTTCTGGAAGTAAACACACACACATACACACACACACACAAATCCAGATAAACTGCAGAAGTACTACAGTGAAACCAAGTGTACTTTGGTTTTATGGAGAGGTGACAGATGGCTGCGAGGTGTTCTCTGACTGTGTTTGGAATTGGTTTTATGAATTTGATAGCAGATTAAGAATTATGTGCTCACAATCCCTACAAGCTCTAGATACACTTGTCCTTTGAAGAGGAGATAAGCCACAGGCAGACAGTCCCCCATCACAGACTTTATACTGGAGACATGACCCAAATTTTCAGGATTTCAAAATGGGATAAAGAGATAATCTGTGAAAACAGCAGAGAAACAAAAAGCATAAAAATAATTTAATGTGTAAAAGGTATTGTTTAAATCATAATAAGCTGATAAACTGCAAAAAGAGTTCACTGATTATGTACCTTGGTGGCATTCAGTGGAAATGACTTAAGAAACAACATTTTTTGTTATCCTGGTAAGCATTTCTCTCACCCCTACTCCCCATTCTCCCATTTCTTGGCACAAAAAAAAGGACTTAAAGCTAGATGTGTCACTCATAGTATGGTATGCCATCCCTGAGAAATGCAAAAGATCATCAGCTGAACATATTGGGGGAACTGTGAAGAATTTCATTTGGATTGGAGACAATGCTCAGGTCGGACACCCTCCCCTGCCTTCCTTTTTGGATCAACAAAAGCTGGGACTGAAATCTGAAATTCAGGTGATCGCTTTCAATCTCATATCCCTACCAAGGAGCTTCCACCCACTAGAACGTGGCAGCGGGTGGTGTTCTCCTTACTCATGGCAGGTCCAGGGACAGACCTGCTCACAGCGTGCTGTCCATCAGAGATTTTGTCATCCGAAGATTTGTTTCTACATGGGGATCCTTATCTCTGAAACAGAACTGCCTCTCTTTGACAACAGGAATATCAGAGAATAGAAACTAGGCCATTTCTGATGGATAGACTGAGTGGCAGAGTATGCTGGGCCATTCTTCAGTTTATTGTGGTAACACAAATGCATTTGGGTACATGTGTGTGCTGAAAATAAGTTTTAAAAATTAAATTCCCTTTTTGCATTTCACTCTTAAATATCAAGCCTCTTGTAGCAGGGATCATATTTTTCTTTCAGTTTTATAGCATTGTAAAAGATTCCTTTAAATGTTTTATTTGCAGTAAGAAAAAAAAAAGGTCCTCTCAGCTAAAAATAATTCGTTGTAATTCTTACTTTCAAGAAAGACTTTTAAAATTCCTGAAAAACAATTCCAAAATGAAGCGAATGGGGGGCGGCGATGCAAAAAGGATCTTGGCTCTATGGCTCCTTTGGCTCTATGGCTGACCTACAGAACAAACACGCCGTGCAGGTTTGGTTGGCAGCATTGCCCTCTCCTGGCCGCTCTCAGCATAACCGTCGTGCTGAATCCTGAGCAAGATGCGGGACAAAGCATCTTGGAAGACATCAAGCTGAGCGGTGCAGCTGATATAACAGAAAGAAGGGATGCCATCGAGAGGGACTTTGACAAACTTTAAAGGTGGGCCCATGTAGACCTAACGATATTCAACAAGGCCAAGTACGAAGTGCTGCACCTGAGTTGGGGCAATCCCAGATATGCATACAGACTGGAAGAAGAACTCCTTCAAAGTAGCCCTGTGCAGAAGGACCTGAGGGTCCTGGCAGATGAAAAACTTAACATGAGTGAGCAAGTGTCTGTTTGCAGCCCGGAAGGCCGATAGTATTCTGGGCTGCATTAAAAGAGGGATGGCCAGCAGGGCAAAGTGATGGTTGTTTCACTCTGCCTTGTACGGCTCCATTTGGAGTACTGCCCTTAAAACAGGAGTGATGTAGAGCTTTTGGAAAGGGCACACGGCACGAGGGTGCTCAGAGGGCTGGAGCACCTCCCCTACAATGACAGGCTGAGGGAGCATGGCTTATTCAGTCTGGAAAAGAGAAAGCTGTGGAGAGGCCTCATTGGATAGGCCTTCCAGTATGTAAAGAGAGATTATAAACAGGAGGGAAAATGACTTTTTTCATGGGTAGACAGTGATAGGACAAGAGGGAATGGTTTTAAACAAAAGGAGGGAGATTTAGATTAGATATCAGAAGAAGTTTTTCACACTGAGGCAGTGAGGCGCTGGCATAGGCTGCCCAGAGAACTGTGGGTGCACCATGGAGACATTCAAAGCCAGGTTGAATGAGGCCCTGGTCAGTCAGAGCTGGTTCTTGATGTCAGCAACCCTGCCCATGGTGGAGAAGCTGGGAGTAGATGATCTTTGAGGACCTTTCCAACCCAAGCCATCCTGCGATTCAGTGATTCTATGATTCAGAAGCACAGTCACAGGGTGCCCCTCCCAACCTCCCCACAAAGCTCCCACAGAGCAGTCACACTCACAGATGCCGCAGCAGGCTGTGGTGGGGGATAGAGCCCCGCGCCCAGCCGCGTTCCCATGCCAGGTGCCACAGCTCCGCTCAGCGCAGCAGTAACGCACCAGCAGCACAGCACGCCTTCTGTCCTCAGTCCTGAGGGGGAGAAGCACGAAGGGCAGGAACGGACTCAGCAGTGCGGTGCCTGGATGCACCCTTCTGTACCATCCTACAGAAGGCAGCAATTCCCCTCTATGGTGGGTGTATCCAGGGCAGAAAGTTGTTGCCTTCTGTAGAAAAAAATACATTTAAGTTTTAACATCCGTGGACTTGGAGGAAGTTACACATCTTTTGTTTTCTTCCCCACGTAAAGCGAGGATGGTGGACAGGATTCCTTCAGAACATGTTACACAAGATTCTCGATGACATCGGCTCATAGCACCCATGGGATCCAACTATCTCCCCCCTCCTGAAGGAGGAATCCAAATCAGCGCTGCCAATGCAGCAGTGGGAATTGCTAATTTAAAACAGAACGGCGGACAGGTGCCAGGCGCTGACAGGCCGGGCAGCCGGAGCGCGGGGAAACAGGGGAATCCCAGAGGGCAGGATGGGGCCCCGGGGCTGCGGAGCCCCGGGGAGGGGGTTCTCAGAGAGAACGGGGCTCCGCGTCGGATCCCAGCCCGCTCCCTGCCGCCCTACCTGCGCCCGGCCCGCGCGCGTCGCCGCTGCCATGGGGACGGGCGGGGGCGGGGCGGCCGCCTGGGGGCGGGAAGCGAGAGGGGGCGGGAAGGCGTGAAGCGCGTCCTTCCGTCAGTGAGGGAGGGGAAAGAAAGTGCGAGTCGATCAGCTCGAATCAAAAATCTTATCTTTAATGTCCAAGGAGCATTCGATATATCAACACAGGCTGCTGGAGTCTGTTAATCAAGTGCAAAAACAAGGCTTTTAGGAAAAAACTTCAGAACGTGTGACTTTGGCTTCTGATCAGTTCGGGGCCTGGCAATCAAGCCGAATCGCTACCGCCGATCTAAACGCAGGGCCACCTTCAGGACACGGCATACCTCAGCAGGCTGCCCGCTGAAGGGCGCCCAGTGGGCACGGCAGGATGGGCTGCGGTCAGACACGGGGACCTCAGAGATCTTTTCCAACCTAAATGACTATGCCTTACACTGCAGGCCTTCCAGTAGCCCAGCTGGGCTCAGCTCAATAGCGTGGGTGAAAATAAAATATCCTGTTCAGGTAGAAAAATAGACTGTTCCCATTCATTATTTAAAAAAGCCTTTTTGCAAACTTTAGTCTGGCCTTATAATAGCTCTGATGATGTCTGCTGGACAGCACAAGCAAAAAGACCTGCTCAGGTAGAAAGGTTGTAGTACTGGTCCTCACAGCACTCCTGTCTTAGCACACAGTACCCGTACCAGCTTTATTCTTTGTTACAAGGAGGAACTCCCTCATGGTTTTCCTTTTGCATTTAGATGAGCCATAATATGCAAAACACTGCACATTTATAAAAGGTACCAGATGTCCATTTTTCAACACTGGCAATAAACAGGTTGCTCCAGGACCCGCGTTTGGCCATGCAGACCATTACTTAGGAACACAATGTGCCAACTACTGACTCAGGGCCTGAGGACACTGCTTGGGAGCCCTCTCAGCTCCCAACACAACTGTCAGATGCAGTCCTGTGGTAGAAGATTGTGGACGGTTGCTGTCCTGCACTGCTAACACTATTTTAAACCCATAAGCAAATTCTCCAAAGCGTCTTCAGGAGTTTTAGCAGAAGACACCACATGGCATGTACTCTATGTTGCAGGGTTTTATAACTAAGGCTGACAACACAAAATAAAAAATTAATGGAGAAGAAGTGCAAAGCTCTCTTTAAAATTGTCCAGGATTCATTCACAGTGTCTCAGGCATGCAAACAGCTACTGCAGCTCAAGGACTGGGTAACTACCCTAAATATAGGCAGTGGCTTTAAGTGGCTGCCTTTCAGATAAGCTGCAGGTTTTCTTTATTTTCAGAGAAAAGAGCTCATTGCTCACTTCTGTGCATGTTGGGATAAGAATGTCAATTGGTACCACCTTCAATGGAAGGAACTGTTCTGTATCCCTTTGTTAATTCTGCATTTCTGGCCTTGGTCTCAGTGTGCTGTGCATGGTGGGAAAATACTGCTTTTTGAGAAAAGGAGATGCACGATGTGCATGACTGCAGTGTGCAGCAGCTGGTACCAGAGGAAGACCTTAGTCTTCCTTAGAAGTTACTGTAGAAGTAACTTCCTTAGGCAGTTACTGCTAGAACTTCCATGCAATTTCCTCCCACTATCAACCACATTCTGTTCTTAATATCAGCATAAAATCCCATGGCAACATCTTCCTTGCCCCAGAACAGAATCTTGTATGCTTCACTCCACACAGAGCTGTGCAGAGCCAAGGGGAACAGGTTGGTTTTTGACCAGCAGAACCAGAGGTGACTACTCCTCACGTGAGAGTAAATGTGTGTGTTCTCGTGCAGGTGGAAGATGCGGCCGCTCTGCTCTGTAGGCAGGCTTGCTGTGTTCATAAGGTTAGCCTGAGCCTGCAGCATCTTTATATCTGTGGAATCCTTTAGCTGCTGAAGGAGGCAGGGGCTACCAAGCTTTTTAAACCAAGGTCCCATTCTTGCTGTCGTATTTCAGTCTGGGCCGGGGGAAGTTGAGGGTGGCATACTCTGTGGCATTCTGCATTTGCAAGTTCTTCACCTCTTCTGCAGAGCGCTCCCGCACCTTGGTGAACACCTGGATGTCTGCATAATGAATGCTGTCATCCTGCTTTGTGTTCTTGGGTTTATTCACGGTAGCATAGACTGGAAACTCCGTGACATTTTCATACGCTGGAGCCTTTGGGAAAAAAAGAGCTCGGAGTCAGCTGACCTGCATGCCCTACATGCCCCTGTACCACCCAGCCCACTGACACCTCAGGCTCAGAGACAGGCATCGTCCTACTGCATTTTTTACAGTTCGTTGAGAAAAACTAGGCCCGTATCACTGTGCAGCAATGCATGTCGCTCCCACAGCCCTCCCAGCCTACACTGGATGAGATGTCACAGCTCTGAATGAAGAGTCCATGTCCATCTGACTCATCTAGGCTAGGAAGCGGTGGTCAACTCTGTTCTGCCAACATCCAGTCAGAAAACAACCCCATGAAGCTGTTTACCTTCCTGCCAGGCTGGTGCTGTTGGCTCTCATGTCTCACACTGGTTCCTGAAAAAGAGACACCAGCGGATCAGGTTAACATAACTGTTTATTGTTCCAGTTTTGAGTTCCAAAAAGCAGCATCTGGCACACGGGCTCTCTCCTCTGGACACAAATCAGATTTCCACCACATCTGACATCCTCAGCCCTCATGCTGTCTCTGAGGCCCATCTCTGAGAAGAAAGCCTGGGCTTGTTTCTTTGGAAAAAATAAGGTTTCCTGGGATGACGACATGCTGTGGACCACAATGTTCTTGGCAGAACCTAGAAGGATGTACACAGCACAGACAGTCTCCTTGTCAGGCCTCTGGAGAAGTCAGATCCAGTTTTAACTTTGTTATTTCTTCTGCTGCCTGCAAACATATTTTGCCCAGCATGGTCCAAAGGCCACAGGACACAAGGCCATTAGTTCCTCCCTGCTTTATTCTAGGCACTGATGTCAGATGAATGTTTGCGGCCCTTATGGGAGTTTGATTCAGTTCCTGCTGTGCTGCACGACAGGGTACTTAGACACTTTTAGGTGCACAACTCAGATATTTCAGAGATACCAGTGAAGCCCCTTCCCATCCTCTTGCCAAGTCCCATGGCATATCACTGCCCCTGCTTTAAGTTTCAATGAAATTTTGCCTTTTGCCTCTATCAGACTTCTCTTGAGAAAGGTCAAATATGGAAGAGTCTGGGAGAGGACCTCAGCTAAGGGATTCATCTGCAGCCAGCACTGATGAATGCCAGCTATCCAGGGGCTGATTTACTCCCACTGTTCTTGCACTCTAGAGCACCTTCACAAATCCTTACCTTGCTTTTCCTTCTTCCTTTTAAAAAGCGAAGGACAGTTCCTGGAATCGAAGAGAGATGTCAGCCTCGAGAAGCTTCACCATCTGCTTTCATCACATGTAAACTCAGAAGCACATCCCAAGGTTCTGCATTTGTGCAGGGAAATCCAAGAGCCCTTCCTCCCTTCTCCCCAATCCAACTACCCCTGTTTGGGTGTCTGGGACTGCCAGGTTCCACTCAGAGCTTTGTGAGCATCTGTGCAGGCTCCAGCCCTGCTGAGGGAATGAGGCACCTTCTGAATGTGAGTGAATTTTGCAGGGAAAAGGTCCAGGGGTCCCTCTTCTATGATTCCTCTACTACGTGCTACAGACACCCCCAAGGCTCCTTGCCTTTCAGCCCTGTCTGGCAGTCCTATTATGCACAGGTATCAGTGTGAAGGAGAACATATTTCACTGCAACTATGTTTCCACAGCTGGATGATCAAAGTTACAGGATACTGAGCCATGATCTTCATTAGCATGAAACATTTCTCTTAGAACAAGACGCTCTGATAGCCCATGCTTTGGCTTCCTTGCCCACCGAGCAGCTATGCACAGCCAACATGCTAATTTAATCTTTCAGACTGTTTTTCCTGATCGCAGTTTTCCACTTAAACACAACCAAACCAAACAAGTCACACACTTTATGTAAGCTAAGCCAAACACAAATCTTGTCCGTACCTGTGTGACCAGAGAGAGAAAAGCCAAACACAACCATGTCCCAGCCATGGCACAAATAGGAGCCAAATTCATTCTGGATGCAACAGCAGAGCCAAACTCCCACAGTCTGGTACTGGCTGGGCAGCATGGCCAGAGCAGAGACATGTCACATTCCAGGCCAGATGCATGAGACAAATGTTATCTTTGCAGCATGAAGCAAATGTTATCCTTGCAGAATGCTTGTATGGCTGGAAGGGAGCAGGTGCCAGCCCTGGTGCAGCTGCTCCTGTACACACACATGCACTTAACAAAACTTGCAGCGCAGCTGAATGTGAGCAGCCAGCTCTGAAGGGGGCTGGAGAGCTCCAAGGTCCAAAGCGTGTCCTGCATTTGCTTGACAGATCTGCCACAGGTAGGAGCAAAGAGGTGCCTGAGGCACAGTTTTAGAGGTAGTTTTGGGAGCAACAGAGCAGGGCTGATCGTGTGGTAATGGCTTTGGCATTCTAATGGCAAAAGGAGAAAAGGAATGACAAAGAACCAGGAGACCTTCAAAACAGCTGGTAATTATTAACCAGGAGCTGGGAAAGCAAGGGTAGCTCTGGGGAATGCAAAGGCTGTACAAAAGGATCCAGCTCTGCTTCTTACAGCTTTGTCCTGGTGTGGTTCCCACCTGTAGATCCCCCACCACTGTTGCTAAGAGCCCACAGGGTCTCCAGGACCCTCCCTGCCTGGCTTTGTGCTGGAGCTCTTTGCATCTTTGCAGTCAGGCTGTGGGCTGCAATTAAAACAGCACCATGCGAAGTAAGTTCAGCAGGGTCCAAAGTCTCTTTGCTGGGAGGCACGTTCCAGCCCCAACTTTCCCAACTGCCTTCGCTTGTTTTGGTTGTCTTTCTTTGTGGAGTGAGCATTAGCAGCCAGCGTGCAGTCTGTTCTGAGACTGTCTGCGGGCTAATCACAGCCAGGCAGGAGACAGCATCTCTCTGCCTCAGATCTGCAGTAATTAGAATGGATGTGGCAAGGGAAACAAGCAAGGCAAACCTCTCCCCTCTTCTTCTCAAAACCAGGTCAGACGTGCTGTAACTAACTAACTGACAGCCTGCTGGATACATGCTGTATTCTGCATGACAACATGTATCCCTGCTCCTGCACCGCTGCTTCTCCTTTCTCCATGTCATTACCAACCTAATTTCTGCTTCATGCTGGGACCCAAATTCTGGCATCCTTTGCTGCCCATGCACACTGAAGTGAGAATCCTGCCCAGGGCTGAACTTGTAGAGACATCCAGAACCCAGGGCATGCTTTCTTTCACTGACAGCTTCTGTTCTGAAGAAGTTTGCTGAAATGGATTTTCTTAAGACTTCAGGAACTTCCTCCCTTCCATACAAAAGGCAGGTACCTACCTCTCCTTTTGTAAGTCTCAGCTTTAGTTAGGAAGCCCTGTTCTTTGCTGATGCTAAGTAAGTACCCAGAAATAAAAGCATTACTGGTGCCCAGAAATACCTGAATTAAGATTAAGCAGCATCTTTTTTCCCTCTGTCACCAAGGCAAAGCCATGAATCACGCAGACCTCTGCAGTGGGGCTTCAGTGCACCACAGTCTGCTCTTGGTCATGGTGCTCTGTGAGTGTCCTACAAGCCATATTACCTACAGCACAGACTCATTTACCTTCCACTCTCCTTACTTGTCTGTTCACCGCCTGTGCAGTGTAGGGAAGCCTGCAAGCCTGAGGCCCTTCCTCAGCCAGGTGCTCTCCTGTGCAGGACACAGTGAGAAGCTCCTGGGAGAGCTCCGCTTTGGTCCCTATATGGGGCACGAGTTAGCATGAGAGTCCCACAGGGGTGCTGGAGCAAAAGGCTCTTGGGCCAGAGCTTAGTCCTCTACTGTCAGAGGGGAGCAGGGAGACGGTGGTGACACCACCAGCAGAAACACCACCCCAGCTTCTAACTCTCCATTTGGGAAAAACACCCAGAACGACACAGCAGTCCTGGTCCTGCAGCCTTGGGACAGCAGAAGTTGGCACGGACCCTGAGGAGGCAGTTGCAGCCAGGCTGCCACCACACTGCTCCCCAGGCAGAGCAGAGAACTGCTCTCCTGCTGAGCCCTGACTGGGCAGCTGACCATCCAGCCTGGGTTTAGGCTTTCTTTAGGAGGCAGAAGTGTTCATGCATGGCCTTAATGCAATGTATTGCTCAGACCTGGGGGTGCCACAGGATGTGTGCTGATGGTGCTTTTTGAGCTCCAAGGGGCCTGTGTAGGCTCTTGTTCACTGCAGCCATGAAGAGAGCGCCTTGGGCACCTTGTTTAACCCCTGCAATAGGGCAGAGGAAGTGGAAGACAAGGTGATGTCGAGAATCAGCTTCCCCCCTTCCATCTGCAATTTCTATTCCTGAATCACAGACTCTGGGTGTAGAGACCCCCTCTTCGGCTCCAGCCACTAGGTGATGCTGTGCCTCTTAATTATTAAAAAGCTCCGATGATTTTCTATTACTTGAGCAAATGCAGTGTTGGAGAGAAAGTTCCCTGTGCTTCACCTGATACCCACAGCTCTCCCTGCGCTCTCAGCACTCCGTGTTCCCACCCAGCACCACCCCATGCGCTGGGCCGGCAAAGCGTGAGATCGGGGGCTGAGCCGCCCCTCCTCCTGGGAGCCTGACAGCATCTGAACGGCGCGGCCCGGGCAGAGGGGCGGGGGGGGCCGCTGCCCTTCGGGCAGTGCCACAGTCTGGAGGTTTTACCTCCGCTGAGGCTCTTGTACGGATTTCAACTCGATCCTCGCAGAACCCAGCTATAGCACCGACGAGGCGAGCCCCCGGCCCGCCCCGCCCCGGGCAGGTGCGAGGAGCAGCCCCGCTGCAGCCCCGCTGAGCGCTGCCCGAGTTTGGCTCCGGCCGCCATCCCCCGCCCCGCCGTACTCACCACGGGCGCCCGCAGCTGCAGCGGTTGCCCATGCCGCTCCTTCCTCCATGAAGCCGGAGCGTTCTCTGCACGGGCACGGCTTGTATTTCCTGGTTCCCCGCTCGGCCCCTGGCTATTCCAAGGGAGTGTCTGAAGGATCAGATTTCTCGCCGCCGCGCCGGGCCCGTGTGTGCCATCTACCGGGGGGCTGCCGCCGGCTGCCCGGGGCTGGGAGGGACAGCTGCCGTCCCCCGGGGCCAAGCCTAGGGCAGGAATTCTGCCTTCCGCTGTCCCACTCCTAGCATGCCGGCAGGGAAGGGGTGCAGGAGGGATTCAGGTGTTCCTGCACAAGAGGAGCTCTAAAGCGGGAGCTCTGGGAGAACAGCTGTCAGTTCTGTTCGTGCGTATCAAGTGCGATGTCTGGAAAATGTATGGCATCACCTGGGGAAGGGAGTGGATCTCCTGCGAGGGAAGCAGTGGCCCAGCAGAAGTGGGAGTAGGTTTATAGAACACATCTAGTTATTGAGGTTATACTTAATGTCAAAGGATACTGTATTGATTTTGCCCTGGAACAGAAACTGTGTCCTACAGCCTCAATTTGGCAGTTCTGTGCAGATCTGAACACTCCAAGGGATGTGCTGACAGCTGGGGAAAGCTCCATTCTCCCTTCCGGTGGGCTAAGGGGTGGCAGCCCTGCTCCCGGTTGCCCAGCATCGCTTGTCTGCCTGAGCACAGAGCAAAGCCTAGGGCTTTCCAGCAGCGGCAGGAGGAGGAGAGTTCTACCATGCCTCAGCCGAGGGCACAGCTGCTCTCCTGGGGGAGCTGCACTTCAAGCTGCACAGTCTTGAGCTGAATCTGCTGCCTTGTGCAACTGGGCTCCCGAGAGCCCTGCAGCCCGGGCCTGACCGATGTGGGCAGGTGGGCTTCAGCCCTGCTCCCAGCAGGACTAGTTCTTGGGCTGCTGCACGGGCCTGGTGCTCTCAGGAGTCTGAGTACTCTTGGAAAACTGCAGACTCTGTGTCTCAGGATTTGTCCACAGACGCTGTTGATTCAGTAAGCCACTGTTTTGATCTCTGGGATAACTACGTTGCTTTGTGGAGAGGAAAAACAAAGAGGCTGGGAGCCTTTTCCCATCAGCCCCAAATGCAAACGCTGGAGCTGCTGCTTTGAGCTCCACTGGAGAAACAGAAAGGCATTGAAAACATTGGCAGAGCCGGGGAGCCCTTGGCTGCCGCACCGCATTCCCCTGCAGCCCGTCGCCACGACGGGAGCCGCCCGGTTCCAGCACCGAGCAGCGAGCGTCGGGCGCAGCCCCGAGCGGCACCAGGCAGTGCCAGTTCCCCCCTCCCCCCCGGCAGCTGCCCTCAGCATGTCTGAGTGACAGCCTGCGAGCCTGGCACAGCGCGAGCCTGCGAGTGCCCAGCGGTGAGGAATGAACTTGCTGGAGAGAGCGGACGGGGCTCGTAAGAGAGGGACGAGAACTGTGTAATGGTTGTATTGCTGTGCGTTTGCACTGCAATGTCGCAGACTGGGAGTGTGCTGCAATAGGTACGGGTGCAAGGCAAGCTGGCATTACCGCAGAGAGAACTCTGAACTGCTGTAGGCACTTTTCTCTTAGGATCCGTGCCCTGTATAGACCCAGCCCAGGCCCCGTGACTGCTGCAGGGGCTCAGATGGATGCTGTGAGTCGGACGGGGTGTGTGCTGGGGGCTGCACACAGTGGGGCAGTCCGCTCCTGAAGGACCAGTCAGTTCTTGCCCTTACAAGCAGGTGACTGGAAGTCATTAATGCGGGATTATCTCTGAAATTATTACTAATAACCTAGACAAACCTGTTGTAAAGGTGATTTTTATTTTGGCATCACCTGAATTATTCACTGTCCCTCTTTCCTCACAGAGAGGAGTGCAGAAGACTGCAGCCACATTTTGACAGGAAGAGGCTTGTCCATGGGGACCTCAGTGCTTTTATCTCTCCTTAGGAGGGCTGCACTGAGCTATGCCAGGGCCCCCATATTTGGCCGGTGACACAGCATTCTGGCTGCTTTAATTGGCACCGACAAGGATTGTGCCTGACGCCTGCTGAGCCCTGGGGCTGGCTGGGCAGCAGCTGCCGCTGACAGCAGCACACCCGATCCCCAGCCCCATGTCACAGGGCTGTGAAGACGTTTCTCGTGTAGCCGGTAGCATCACCATGTCTGCTAAAGGGGCAAAACTCTCATTTATGGGACTTTTGTCCATACGAGTTCAGCATGAACTCTCCACTGCTCTGCTCCTTGCATTCCAAGCCGCTAAGGCATCAGCCATCCTTCCTGCTGCACAGTGATGTGGGCAGGAGCAGTGTGAGTCCAAGGCAAATGAGTGAAGCTTGGAGGCAGATTTATTCCTCTTTCCATTTGAGAGCTGTGGGTACTTAACAGCATTGCATCTCCACAAAGGCCAGCACCAGCAAGGTGCTGGGATTGCATGGGCGGGTGCAGAGCCTCAGAGCATTGGGTGAGAGCGGCCCTTGCAGTGTGGGGTGAGAGAAGAGCATGGTGCAGGAGAAAAACTTGCAGTAGAGTCCCTTCCATAAACACTTTAGTCCCCCTCTTTTTTCACTTCCAAGCCCCTTCTTCTGATCATCAGCCTTAAGAAGCAGAAGTCTGGCAAAGGCACATCTGCGTCCCTTCTAAACACTGATGGTGAGAAACAGGGGCCTGGCACAGTGACTCCCTTTTCTACCTCCCCCCTCCCCTCCCTGCTCAAGCCCAGCTTTGGGGCCTTTAGGACTCTTCCTTCCCTTTTCCTTCCTCAGACTGTTCTTCCTGCCCCACTGTCTGCTCCTGGATTATCTTCACTTCGATGATCCTGGCCTTCACCTCCTTTCCTGTTCGGGGAGCCACAATGTTCAGAATGCCATCGTGGGACAGGGTGGCTCTCATCAGCAAGGGGTCGACGTCTAGCGGGAGGATGTAGGTCCTGGTGAACTCTCGGGAGATGAAGCCATGGCGGTCAGCCCTCTGGGGGTGCTGCCCCACCACCTCCAGCAGGTTGTCCACAGTGCGCACTGTCAGCTCGTCAGGCAGGAAGTGGCAGACATCCAGGAACACCTCGTACTTGTGGTCATTAAGGCTGACCTCCGAGGTGCCTCGATCCAGCTGCTTGTTGATCCGAGGCCTGATGTAGTAGCCGTGGTACAGGGCAGGTGCTAAAATCTCACATGGGGACACACCTAGAAATGAGATCCAGTGGGAAGTGGGAGATTTCCCAGGGAAAGGGATGGAGAAGCGGGGAGGCTGGGTCCTGAAACACGTTGATATTGCTGCTGCATTGATTCTACAATGGGGACAGAGGCTCTGCCATTTCCTACTCTTGCACCTCCAGATTGCACACTCAGTGCCAAATGCTCGTCTGCCATAAGCTGAGGGCTGACATCCAGCTAGGACATCTGCTGGGTGGACTGGTGGGTGCATTGGGTGCTCAGCAACGCAAAGCCCACGGCTGGGGCTGGGCATGGAAAATGCTGATGGTGAAGACACTGCCCTGAAGAACTAAAGGCCTTTTGTTTGCCATTGTCCAGAGGGCTTTCCTTGTATCTTTTTGCCTTTTCATGCTGCTGTGCCGATGCTGAATGGTTCTGCTGCTGCCCACATTCCTTCCTCTCTGCCAACCGTTGCTGGGCTTTGTGTTTAACACCCCAGCTCAGCTTTTCTCACTGTTCCCCCCCCCCCCCCCCCCCCCGCCAGCAGTAGTTTTCTAAACTCCCCCCCTCCCCCCCCCCCACCCCGCCCCCTCCTGCTGTGGGCAAGGTGGGACTGCTGCTGGCACGCCTCTCCTGTGAGCAGGGTGCAACCTCTCCTGGCAATGGAGAAGAGCACTGGGACACGTCCTGCACAGTCACAGCCTCTGTGGGGTGTGGTGAGGTGGGGGGCATGAAGGGGCAGCGCTTTGCTCCCTGCTGCAGAGCATGTGCATGAACAACAGACTGCTGGGGGCACAGGAGAGGGACAGGGGAGCCAGCACTGAGCATGGAAGCAGGAGGTGGACCTAAAGAGAGAGCCCCTGGCTGTGCCTAGGCTATCTCCTCCTGGTTTTGCCTGGGTTCCCATGCTTGGGCTTCCTTGGCTCCTGAAGCTCTTCTCCAGAGGGACTCTGCCAGCCTCCTGCACCAGAAGACAGAGAGCTGCCGGGGGTCCCATCTCCCTGCTTACCTTCTCCAAAGTTCTGGTCATAGATCTTGCTGGGGTTGGCAAACTCGTACTCTGAGCTCATGGGGTAGGCGTGGGGCACAGTCCGCGTGGCCATGGAGAGCTGAGGAAGGGGCCTGTCCAAGCGGTCGCTGCCTCTGAGAGCGAAGGCTGCAGATTGCAAGGTTTTAGTTGGGTGAATTCCACAGGGAGGAGTGTATGATAAAAAGACGGACCAAAATAGCCTCGCACACAGGCCCCAGGCCGCCTCCCCAGGGTGACGAGGGAAGCTCCTCATGGCATTCCTATAGAGCTGCAGGCTCTGCCTGCTGGCAGGGTGCAATCCTGTACTCCCTGATTCCCCGCCTTGGGCAGGGGACAAGAGACAGGAACTGAGCCCCCAACTGCCACTCCCAACCCAGCAGAAGACAGGACAATGCCTAATGGTGGCTGGTGCTTGGTCAGGTTGTGTGCAGTCACGCAAAGCCATCGCTGTGAGCTTAGCCCTCAAAACAGCCCCACAGAAAGGGATTTGTTTTCCCCAGAAGCTGAGTCTTTTGTTCCTGGGTGTGGTAAGGTGCTGCAGACTGCTAAGTGGCACGCACTAAGCAGACCCTGATGCTGACACTCCAGAACTGTGAGCCAGTTGTCTAGGTTGTGCCTTGGCCAGGGCTTCAGTGCTGTGCAGTGGGATCAGAGGAATGCCTGTGCAGGAGGTCATGCATTAAGCAGGGTCTGAAGCTGGTCTAGATCCACTTTTATTGAACTGGGAGTTAGTACCCAGTTAAGATCCTTATACTATGAAACCAAAGATTTCCATGTCTCTGCGGTGCGAGAGAGCAGGTGCACTACTGCTGACATAATATGGAACTGGACAAAGTATGGCTGGGGCTTCTGCAGAGGGTGAATTCTACTCCCTAATCTTGCAGGCAAGTGAACAGGAAGAGGGTCAGGCCCTTTTGCAGGGGACTGGTGGTGCTAGCAATGAGATTGATGTGCCCTTGAGCCATAAGGCTATATGTAAGTTGCAGATACTCAGAGCTCTTGTCCTTTAAAGACAGCTTCTGGGCTGAACCCAGCCTCATGATCTGAACTGACTGCTGCAGTGCAAAACAGAACAAGGGAGTTTGCATCCCAAAGAAAGCAAGCAGCAGTGCAGCTCTGCAGGGCTGCTGTTTGCCTGCTTTATCTCTGCTTGCAGAGTGCTGGGCTCTTCTGCCCTCTCCCGCAAAGTGGTTTCTCTAGTGGGCAAAGGGCAAGAGGTGTCAGCTGATGCCCTGTGGAAACCATCCTTAGTGTGCACAGACTAGTAGGTGCTTAGGTAGGGTGCTTACTAGTCTGTAGAGCTTCACACCAGAGTACCTCAGCACAGACCTTTTGGGGTCCATGTTGCCCTCCAGCTATGGCCTGGGGCTTCCTTCACTTTAAGGGAAGGCAGAGCCCCTCCTAGGCGCGTGGGTGCAGTGGGGAGCTGCAGCCATGGTGCTGTCACAGGGAACAACAGCCCCTTGTCCTTTTTCATGTGAGCCAAAGATAGGAGCTGCATTGATCCTGCTGGCATCCAAAGCAGCTGGGAATATCCGCCAAGCCTGCTTGGGACTCAGTAGATAAACAGCATGTGGGGCGCGGGGCGGGCAGCCGGGCAGCTTGGCTTCTTGCTGCCCCATTAGTCTCCTTGTCTTCTTCTCCCCTTCCCCCCCCCTCCTTAGCAATCTGTTCAAACCCCCAGACGCTCCTGGGCTGAAGGGACCAGTCCCGGACTGGGACAATAAAATCCCTGACACCACTATTCGGGAGGCCTCGGGGGGAGAGGCCCCGCCAGCCGCGTGGGTATAAAGCTGCCCCCTGTGCTGGGCACAGCTCTGCAGCAGTCGTTTGCTTGGCTCCTCCGTTGCGCTCCGATGGATATCACCATTCACAACCCCCTGATCCGCAGACCTCTGTTTTCTTGGTTGACACCGAGCCGTATCTTTGACCAGATATTTGGAGAGCACCTGCAGGAGTCAGAGCTGCTCCCTACTTCCCCCAGCCTCAGCCCCTTCCTGATGAGATCCCCCTTCTTTCGGATGCCCAGTTGGCTGGAGACGGGACTCTCGGAGGTAATCTGCCCTGCTTACTGCTCTTTGTTACCGCTGGGTGCACATCCTGATGGGTCTGGAGCTGGGAACTCAGGAGAGCTGGGACGCTGCTTGTGGGTTGTTAATAGGAAAAGCCTAGGGAAAAGAGTGCTGAGTTTTTGCCTCTGCTCCTCTGTGTTAGGTAAGGACCTCTGCACGCTCTGCTAATCACTTGTAACTGAGAGCAAGTATTGCCACAGCCATGGGCACAGAGACAAACTGAGCTGTGTGTGTGCTGCGAATGACTGCAGAACTGGCAGGAGAAAGGAGAAAGCCTGATTTCTCTGTCTGCCCTGAAAATTTTTCCATTCTGCTTCCTCCTGAGAAGCAGAGGAGCAGTGGGACCCCCATGCCAGGCAGCATGGGAGCCTCCAGCTGCTGAGTAGAGAGGCCAAAGCTAAAGCATCTCTGGCAGACAGAGCAGTGTTTTCAGAGAGATATGGGACAGGAGGGCCTTTAAATGGCCACCTGCTTGCTTCAGGGGCTAAGGCACACAGCTCAAATGACCTTGTTCAGTGTGCAGGTCAGCTGTCTATGATAACTTATAGAGCTACTCAAAGCCAGCAGAGTGAGAGGGAAGTATTTTCTTAATCTTTGCTTAATGTTTCCCTTGGTTTAGTCACCTGGGTTTGGTCATCTGCTGAAGCAGCCATAATAAGCACCACAGGTAACAGCGTCAACATCTGACTTTCTCATTGGAGAAATCTTCACAAATAATCTAGCAGAAGGAGCAGGAAGCCTTCCAGGTAAAACTGAGGAAACCAGTTAGCTAGAACTGGCATGGAAGCTGCCTCCATGTCCCAGAACAGAGGAGCCTCATGTGTTCCCTGACCGTGACCACAGCAGCAAGGCAGAGAGAGCCAGCTTGCACTGCTGAGTTCCACTGACTTATCCAAGACAGGCAGAAAATGCAAATTCAACCTCAGGAGCCAGCAAAAAGCAGCATTTGCTGGAGATGACAAAGTGCAAAATGGAAGGGAAGGAGGCAAGATGAGCAGCAGGTGACTCAGAGTTTCAGCAGTAGCCTTGCTGCTCAGATAAGAGAGGTGACCTAGTTGTGCTGCTTAGTTGACACACGCTATTTTTGTTTTTAAGGAGTGACGATGCAGGGAAAAGACTGCAAGTGACACACATGAGCTGTAGTCAGCTGCACACTCAGTTTCTTTTTCCAGAAAGACTTAGCAAAATTCAGTTGCAGAGACTGGAAATCTCCAGACACCTCAGAAGAAGTTTGGTAGGAGTCAGTTTTAACAAATTCAGATTGAGAAAATCTCTTCCTTATTCCCCAGAAAATGTTTATCATATGTTTATCCTGAGAGAAAGCATCATGCTTTATGTGCTGTAGTGGTGGGCATGAATGGAACAGGCTAACAAGAGACAATCTGAGCCAGATAAAAATCCCAGGACTGAATGCAGATCAGACAGGGCATGTGGAGAGCCCAGCATGAGCGTGACCTGCTGCATGCTGAGAGCCTGATGAAGCTGAAACCTTTGCCTGAAGTTGTCTCCTTGTTTTACAGATGCGACTGGAGAAGGACAAATTTTCTGTAAATCTTGATGTGAAGCATTTCTCCCCTGAGGAGCTAAAAGTGAAGGTGCTCGGGGACATGATAGAAATTCATGGGAAACACGAGGAGCGGCAGGTACTTCTTCTTTAATTGTGTCACTGTTAGCCAGTGTGTGCTTCCTCATCTATGGTTAAACAAGAAGGCTGCAGAATAATCCTCTTTTTTTCCTTCTGAAACACTTCCAGTGTTTTTGATCAACCAATCCTAATGGACGTTGCTTTGTGCAAACCCCCATCTGATTCCAGACTGGGCAGCAGCAGAGTGGAGATTTAGTGCTGGTGTTGCATGACCTGTGAACTGAACTGGAAAATCAACTTTGAAGTGAGCATTTCTGGGCCTCCCTCTTTCTGGGAAGAAGACAGGAATGCAGAGAGGCATTCAATAAGTTAACAGTGAGCTGTAATAATTAAACCACATAATGAATCTATGCATTGCCCTGTTCTATTAGCAAGAGGCTATCTGTTCCTGAGAAAATACCCATTTACCAGATTGTAGGCCTTAAAGGTTGTGCTCTGCTGTCAGTCGTCCCGCTGCTTGCTGGCTCAGTGGCAAATGGTCAAAGAGAGGTCAAAAGCCACGTTTAAGGCTGTACATAACAGGGATTGCCCATCCCCCTCTACTTGCAAGAAGGAAACAAATCCTAGAGATAAAATAGCTGTATCAGTGTACCCATCAGCTCCAAAAGCTTCTGGGAGAATAGATCTGTCAGTCAAAAAATATAGCAGTACTCATAGATGCTGGAAGCTCGTAATTCTGAAATAGCTTCTGCAAGGTTTTTTTGGCTAGAGCTGAGAAGAGCTCAATGGGGAGATGTGTATTCTGAGGGCCTAGAGACCCTCAGGAGGAGGGGCTGCTGGCTCTGGAGGTAGCTGTATGTCCTACATCTTAGCCATGGCAGCACAGCACTGTGAAACAAAGCTGGCAGGCACAAAAGCTGGAGGAGAAAGCCTTGTCCTGCAAAGGGTGCCTGCACCACCTGCAGGGGCAGGGCATTCTCTCGCTTCAGCCGTTCTCAGATCTTTAAGGGAGATCTCATAATAAAAACTCTTCTAACTTTCTGAAAAGTTTTCCTTTGGGAGCTGAAGCTTTCTGAACTCAAACTTTATGCTAAAAGCCCATGGTTTAGGTGGAACTGAGGGAAAACTTCTAATCAGCGCTGTTCCTTCTCTTCTTCTTTTAAGGATGAGCATGGCTTTATTGCCAGGGAGTTCAGCAGGAAATACAGGATCCCAGCTGACGTGGATCCCCTGACCATAACCTCATCGCTCTCTCTGGATGGTGTCCTGACGGTGAGTGCACCGAGAAAACAAAGCGACGTCCCTGAGCGAAGTATTCCTATCACCCGTGAAGAGAAGCCTGCCATTGCAGGATCCCAGAGGAAGTAGGCTGCTATATAATGTCATGCCAGGGCCATTCAAGAGCACTTCTCATTGGATGCCACCTGTACTCAATGGCCACTCTTATTTATTTATGCTGAGTAAGTTTACTAACAAATAAAACATGAATAAGCAGTCTGTAGTTTTTGGTTTGGAGCACTTGAGACAAGGGAAGTGTTGGCTCAAGAAAGCCATGTAAGTTTGCTGTGTAGGGAAACATATCTGGCATCATTCTTCTTACAGCTTGCGTGGCAGGTGTGTCCAGGAGAGCTTGTCTCTGTGTTCAAAAACACTTCATGTGTAACTTCATTTACTCTAATGTTTTGCAAACAACTAACTGCATGAGCCTTTCCTTTCAGTGTTTCCTGAGGATTTCTGGGTGTTTCACAAGCAATAGAAAAGTTTCTCCAGTGGAGATTAGGCTGCTATGACAACTTCATGACAATCGAAACCCATTCAAAGTCTGGGTGTCAGATAAAAACTGAATGGGGAACAACTGTATCTTGTGTTTCTAGAATGATCCATGCTACACAAAAGCATTCAAGTGTTGCAATCACTTGGGAGCAGTTGCAGATGACAACTGCATAGCTGCAGTAAACACAGATACATCCAGAGAGGAGAAAAATGTCCTGCTCTAATGGTGCAAACCACATCACTCTGAAACTATGTTGTCTGTGCCCTTCAAACAATAAATAGCATCTGAAGTCTACAGTATTCATCTGATTTATGCTAACACTGTTGTATGGTACGAAACAATACTAAGTCCTCCTCATGTGTCAGAATCTGCTTAGCACCTCTCTTCAAAGAGATATGAGCAGAAAGGAAAGTCTGTATTACTGGAACAGAATTTCTATAATTCCTGACCCCTCCCCCCCCCAGGAAAAAATTGCACAGGTTGTAGTACACAGCTATGACTGATGAGGTATTGGAACGGGCTGTCCAGGAAGGGGGTGGAGTCACCGCATCTGGAGGTGTTTAAGGAAGGGGTAGATGTGGCTCTGAGGGACTCAGTGGGCAGTGCTGGTGGACGGTTGGACTGGGTGATCTGAAAAGGTCTTTTCTAATCTTAATGATTCTATGATTCTATGACCCATTTTCTATGTCTCTTATACCTGCTAAGACAAAAATTATAAGAGATCAGTCAAAATCTCAAGTGAACTCAGTGGGCAAACTTCTTCCATGGCTTTAACGGAAAGGAATACAATGAGAACTCAGTGATGTGGGATCACTGTCAAATACACCAGATCCCACCTGAATGCCAAGCTCTAGTTTAAAAAGTTCTACCAGGTAAGGTGTTAGTTAAGCTTCAGTGACAAAGTGCAGCATGACAGAAACTCATGGGTTAATTACAAACAATACAGCTGAGAAAGCAGGAGCAACATATTTCACAAGATGCTATATTTGGCTCTAATGCAGGACAGGTTGTTTTGGTTTGAAGGAGATCTTTACAGCATGGCTAGCAGATGGGGCTCCTGTTATCCTGAAGGCACAGTCTGCAGATTCCCTTCATCTCTGTTGCTTTGTCTGCATCTTTTTTGTTCCTTCTCTACGTGCTGGACATGAGCAGTTGCTGTGTGGAGGCCTGTAGTCGATTGTGTAGCAGGACTGGGCAGTTGATTTGAACAAAGGAGGTTCCAACTCAGGCTGGTGGCCCGGAAACCAATGAGGTTCTTGTTCAAATCCTGAAAGGAGAAACAAAGCTAACTTGAGCAAGAATGTCTAAAATAGTAATAAGATATCCAAAAAGTGTAAATGGGGGGGAAATTTTTTCTACAGAGCAGGGATTTGTTAGAATCACAGAATCATTAAGGTTAGAAAAGGCCTCCAAGATCATCTAGTCCAACCTACTACCAATATTTCCCCACTAAATCATGTCCCTCAGTACTATATCGACCCTTTCCTTGATCACCTCCAGGGGCAATGACTCCACCACCTCCCAGGGCATCCTGTGCCAGTGCCTGACCACTCAGAGAAGAAAAGCCCAGCTCCCGCTGGCTGCGCTGCTGCTGGCACAGCCAGGATGCCGTCGGCCTTCTTGGCCACCTGGGCACACTGCTGGCTCACGTTCAGCCGAGCGCCGACCGACAGCCGCAGCTTCATTTCTTCCACAAAGGCTCAAACTCAGAAACAAGAAATGGGACTTTTCAGTGTAGACTTCTCAGGAATAAGTGTGATGAGGGCAGCTAGGCAAGAACACATGAAATGGGAGTGCCACTCCCTGAGAGACTCGAAAGACCTGTTCTGTGATGGTGCACGAACACAGCTCAGCAGAGAGAAACATCAGTCTGTCATCTCTGGGCAAAATGTCATCCAGAAGACCTTCTTTAACCTTGCTACAGAACAAACATTTTGTTTCAATTCTGCTCACATACTTCTTGTTCTCTGATCCTTGTCCTTGTTGTAATCCGAAGAATACGTCGTTTCAAAGCAGCGAGCATACTGGAAAGAAAAACTCACATTTAACACTGCCAAATATAAACTAAAAACTTCAGCATTCTGTACCTTACAGGAGGAACAAAGTACCTGCAATCACACCCCTACTTTAAAGTCAGTCTGAGGTAAGATCACAAAGCTTGGGTGACTTCTCTGCATTCACCATCTCAGGGCAAAACACTGAACAGCAAAGGCACCACAGTTTGACTGGAGCCACCTACTAAGAGCAAGGCTGAGATTAAATGAAGAAGCATTTCTCACAGCTTCTGCCCTGCAGTGGAACTGTTGCAGGTGCTCAGCAGAGGAAAGGAATTGGCTTTGCATTTTTAAAATCCATTAGAAAAGACCGGGAGCAAGCCAGCAGAAGGGAAGCTATTCATGGCAGGCTCACCTCTATGAGATTCAAAGCTGATAGAATGGATAATGCCCTGCATATGTGACAAATTCAGTGACCAAGAAATATCTCGGCTGAGATTTGCTACGTCCATGAAAGGCCCAGCACATACTTGGGAAGGAAGTGGTTTGGGTTGTGCAATGTTCTGGATGTCGTAGCGCTCTTCATTCCAGTTCCCCATAAGTACTTTGTGTGAGTAATCGTTCTCATTGGTGGTGCACCTCCAGCCAAACTGGGAGAACTTGGAGGTTTCTGTCCACACCTCCCCATGGCCAGTGGCATGCTTCAAGGAGCCACTGAGGAAGTTGTACATGGTCTGGATCTGATCTGGGAACAGAGCCCAGCAGTGAGCAGCCCAGACTTAAACCACTCCTAACAGCACGGAATGTCACACCTTCACTTCCCGGGTAACCAGGCAAGGACCTCACCTTTCTGGCTATGATGGAAGCATACAATCCTAGAATTGTTTGAGTTGATAGGGACTCTTAAATGTCATCTAGTCCAATTCCCCTGCAGTGCACAGGGACACCCACAGCTCCAGCAGTGCTCACAGCCCCAACAGCCTGACCTGGGCTGTCTGCAGGGACGGGGCACCACCGCCTCTCTGGGCAACCTGTGCCAGTGCCTCACCGCCCTCAGTGCCAAACCTTCTGCCTCATCTCCACTCTCAATCTCCCCTCTTGTCGTCTGAAGCCATTTCCCCTTCTCCTATCGCAGACCCCACTATGGAGTCCGTCCCCTCCCTTCTCACAGCCCCTTTAGATGCTGACAGGCCGCTCTCAGCTCTCCTTCTCCTGCCTTCTCTTCTCCACGCTGCTCAGCCCCAGCTCTCAGCCTGTCCTCGCAGGGAGGGCTTCCATCCCTGCCACCATTTCTGTGTCCCTCCTCTGGACACAGCGCTCCAACAGCTCCACGTCTCTCCTGCCCTGAGGACTCCACCTGTGGACGCAGTGCTCCAGGTGAGGTGTCACAGCGCACAGCAGAGGGGCAGGAGCACCTCCCTGCCTGCTGCCCGCGCTGCTCTGGCTGCAGCCCAGGGTCCGCTTGGCTTTCTGTGCTGCCAGGGCACACTGCTGGCTCATGTCCAGCTGCCACCCACCAGTAGCCCCGGTCCCTTCTGGCAGGGCTGTGCTCAATCCTTACGTCCCCCAGCTTGTACTGACAGTGGGTGCTGCCATGACCCAGGTGCAGACCTTGCACTTGGCTTTGTTGAACCTCCTCAGGTTCCCCAGGGCCCAGAGCTCAGCCTGTCTGGGTCTCTCTGGATGGAATCCTGACCCTCAGAAGTGTCAGCTGCAGCACACAGCTTGGGGTATATCTGCAAACTGCTGAGGGTGCACTTGATCCCACTGTCAGTGTCACCCAGTGAGCACCAGCCCCAGCACTGACTCCTGAGGGGCACCACTTGCCACCCGTCTCCGTCTGGACACTGAGCCATTCACCACCTCTGAGCCAATGGCATCAGAGGACCGCATTCATTCTAGATGTGACAAAACTTTTTGGGTGGTACAGTAAGCATTTATTTTCTTAAAGAAGGATACTGAATTTCTCAGCTTCATATGTAACCACGGGGTAACTCAGCCACCTTACAAACACAGCAATTCATTCACCCAGGCCAAGGGCGCTGACGCCCGGACCAGCACCGCCTTTCCCGGCTGAGCCCCGCGCCGCCCCCGCCGCCTCCCGAGCCGCTCGGGGCGCACAGAGGGCGGCGTCACCGGGCGGAAGCGCGGATCGGGGAGCCGAGCGATGGCGGAGCGCCGCGTTTTGCTGCTGGGCGAGGGCAACTTCTCGTTCGCCGCCGCGCTCTGCGAGACCGCCGGGACCCGCGTGGTGGCAACCTGCTACGAGAGAGAGGAAGAGGCGGCGGCGCGGGGCCGGGCCGCGGAGAGCATCCGGCGGCTGAGGGAGAAGGGTGGGTGGGCGCAGCGCTGCGGGGCGTCGCGGGTCTCGTGTGCCGCTCGGGGGGGGGGCTGGCGATGGGTTCAGTGTCCCGCAGGAGGAGCAGCGCTGAAGGAACCGTTAGAAGAGCTCTGCGGCGGAGCAAAGGGAGCGTGGGCTCGCCCGCTTCCCTGACACGTGGGTGGCAAAGACACGGATGGGCTCTAAAGTGCGCCAATCCTAGAATGGTTTGGGTTGGAATACATCCTCAAAGGCCGCCTGGTGCCGCTCCCTGCAGTGCACAGGGACACCCACAGCTCCAGCAGTGCTCACAGCCCCAACAGCCTGACCTGGGCTGTCTGCAGGGACGGGGCACCACCGCCTCTCTGGGCAACCTGTGCCAGTGCCTCACCGCCCTCAGTGCCAAACCTTCTGCCTCATCTCCACTCTCAATCTCCCCTCTTGTCGTCTGAAGCCATTTCCCCTTCTCCTATCACAACAGCCTCCACTATAAAGTCTGTACCCTTCTTCCTTGCAGCCCTCCTTTGGATACTGAAAGGAGAGCTTTAATTGCTGCCTTATTTTAAATACTCCATAATGAGAGTCTTGGTTTTTGTTTACTTTTGAAGGAGCTGAAGTTATGTTTTCTGTGGACTGCACCAAGCTGAAGGACTATTTTTTACCAGCAAAAAGAGAATTTGACTGCATTTATTTCAACTTCCCTCACTGTGGGAGGAAGGCTGGGGTGGTGAAGAACAGAGAGTTGCTCTCAGGCTTCTTCCATAGGTGAGTCAAGCAGAGTTAGTCCTGTGCTCACTGACTGCTGAGATCACAGAATTGTGAAGGTTGGAAAAGACTCCTAAGATCATACAGTCCAACCATGCACCTACCACCAATGCTGCCCACTATCTCTAGCCCTAAATACCACATCTCCACATTTCCTTAACACCTGCAGGGACAGTGACTCCCCATACCCCTGGGCAGCCTGTGCCAGTACCTGACCACTCTTCCAGAGAAGAAATTTTTCCTAATATCCAACGTGAGCTTCCTGTGATACAACTTGAGACTATCACCTCTCATCTTGTTTCCGTTATATGGGAACAGAGGCCGACCCCCACTCACTACAGCTTGCAGGGCAGCATACCTTCCTAGCACCGCTGGAGCTCCTTGCTGATGTTACATGATTTCTGGCTGTGCTAACACAGTGCCTCTTGTTGCCCGCTTCCCTTCCAGCTGTGCAGAAGTGCTGACACAGGATGGAGAGGTCCGCGTGGCTCTCTGCAGGGGGCAGGGTGGCACGCCTGCTGATCAGCCCAGGAGAGAGTGGCACAACAGCTGGCAGGTGGTGGCGGTGGCAGCAGGAGCTGGCTTCATCCTGAGCGATGTTCATCCCTTCCGAGCAGAGACTGCCCATGGCTATGAATGTACGGGGTACAGGTACCTGCGGTGTGGCAAATCCGAGGAGATACATGTTCTTTCATCATGCCTGTCACACACTCATATGATCTTTTAGTATATTGTTTATTGGAGAGAGAAACTATTTGATTTTCCATTATACAGCTGCAGTTCATCTTTGCCTATAAGCAGAATAGCCCAGAAGAAAACACAAGCTTCTTGAGAAAGTACTCTTGAAAAGATAAGATTATCTTAGAATTTTAAAGGTCAAAATTGTCCATTTCAGAGTAAAAGTCAATCTTAGCCTAAAGACAATGTGGGGACTGTGGTATTTGTGTCTGATTGACACAGTCACAGCATGGTTGATGTTGGCAGGGACCTCCAGCAATCAGTTAATTGCAGTTCAACTGCAGAGCTAGGTAGAACATGTCACTCAGAGCAAAATGCAGACCACACAACTTGTGCAGATTATTTCAGTATTGGACCATCTATCCATAAAAATATGCTTAGTTGCGTTTTTGTTGTCTAACAAGATCAGGGATTCAGCAAGAGTCATGTTAGTGTTAAGGTGAATTATCTTTGTCCCCCTCCCTTATGTCACATCAGAGTCAATGATTTTGCTGTGCTTTTATGTATTGCCAGGAGTCAAGATAAATCATTCTGCATAGAGGGTGCTTTAAACCACGTTTTTACTCGAAGCACACCACTTCTGTATTGCAAACCACTGATCTGTGAGATAGAACTGAAAGGACAAAGAATTTCATTTCAAGTACCGCAAGTACTTGTGGATAAAATTAACAGGTAAGTTATACAATTGGTATCATTTTGGCAGTAACACGTGTGTACTCTCAGTGGGAATGACCAATGTGGTTCTCTGATAAAATGGAACTGCTTCACATTCCCTCCTTTTCCCTGTACAGGATTTTCTTTCCCATTTCTTCTTGAAGTCTGCTTTGTGTTGGTTGTGGTTATGGCCTACTTAGAAAAAGCCTATGGAAGAAAAAGGGAGCTCTATGGTTGAGGCCAAGCTACTGTATGCTTGCTCACACAGATAATGAAACCTTTTGATCTATTTGCCTGTATCTTGGAAGAAACGAGGAGCTGACTTTGTGTCTGCTGTTACTGCAATACTAAGGCTAGCTAGGGTAAAGATGCTCATCTCTTATATGCCCTGCTGCATGCCTTGGAGACTGTGCAGGGTTAGGCAAAAGTGACTGGTTTCCATAGCTTGGTAATGCCAGTGATGACTGGAAACTTGGTGATGCTGACAGTTAAGTTCCATTCCTTTCCACCGGCTAAAGCACAGGTAACACTAGGTTGCAGCCTAGAGACATGCCCAGCATCCTGACAGCATGTTAGTGGTTGCTGTGCCCCTGGTAGGCGACTTGACTAGTTGGTGGAAGCAACCTTAATGTCTGATACTGCTTTGAGTACATTGCCATGCTCAAATAATGATGACAGGAGGGCTTTGCAGGGAAATCTGTCTGCTGTGTCTGTACTTGCATTTTTGTTTTTCACAGGGGTTTCCTAGAGCGAAATTCAAACCATCCAGTACGGACAATAAAGGAGAAGCTCACTACAGCGCTCAGCCGAGCCTTCCCACTGCAGAGCATTGACTACTGCCTTTCTCTGCTCCTCCAAGGTCACCTCAATGCTGCTTGTCACTCAAACATTTTTTGGATCCTTCCAAGCCCAGAGGAGACTCCAAGCGCTGAAGAAATGGCCAGTGGCCAGGCAAACACAATTTTATTTTCCCATGTTGCTTTTCATGGGGACACAGATAAGAATGTACCAGAGGGATGTCAAACTCCAAAGTGGTGTTATCTTAGACCTTCCCTTCTGCCTTATGCTCAGGCAATAATAAAAAGTGCATCCTTTGTCCCAGGAACACTTTACATTTTTTCTGGCCCAGTTTTCAGGAAGTGCCACATCTCTCCTTACTGTATGCCTGTTTTTCATGAGATGGTTTTTGTATGTGCAGTTAACCGAGGTTCAGAGAACAGCTGTATACAGATGGTAGTGGACAGAATTAAAACCAGCGTACATTCTCTTCACCAGACCATTTCTGATTTTAAGTTGAGCATTAGTCTGCAGGAAGCAACGAGCTTGGGAACAGCTGAGCTCAATGACTTTGCTGTTTTTGAATCTCAGCTTGGTAAAATTCAGTGCTTCCTCTGCATGGAGGCAGATACTCGGGACTCCTCGGAGAGGGGCTATTGTGTGGGTGCAGTACGGACTGCTCCATATGAACCAGCACACAGTGATTTGATTGTTGTGTTTGTTTCACTGAATCTGGACCTTGTGGCCATGCTCATTTGTGCCATAGATGACTGGCGCATGCTCTGGACATCAGACGCACGCTTCCTCCGACAGTTTCCTGCAGGAGAGCTACGGATTTTCAGGAGCTTCTCTCTCTACCCACCTGCTTATGTGCATGATGTCAGCTTTTGGCTTCCCAATGGGGAACAATTTGATGATGTTGCTTTTCACACCATTGCTAGAGAAGTATCAGATGAAGCGGTGGCATCCATCCATTTACTTGATGACTTCCAGCAGCCAGGGACGGGCCGGAACAGCCTGTGCTGCCGGCTCACCTTCCAGAGCTGCGACAGGGCACTGGGCCGCAGGGAGGTGGCAGCCATGCAGCTGCGTTTCAGGGAGGAAATCTCTCAGCGGCTGCGTGTGGCCCTGCGGTAGGGCTGTGAGGTGCTGCTCTCTGCAGAACGTGGCTGCATCTCACAGTGCCGTGTGGTGTCGCAGTGCCTCTTACAAAGGCGGAGTTCAGTATCTGCCTACATTGTAAATGTGGAAAATAAAACGTGGACACCTCCATGCTGTGTGCGTGTGTGTGTAATGAAAGCTTGTTTCTTAAAGTGGAGCCTTTCTTTGATAGGGTAAGCTGATCATAAAAGATAAAAAGAGATATCAGCCCAAGCAAGTCTGAGAACACTTCATGAGGCTGAATGTGTGCAAGTTTGTGTGGCCAGGAGATCCCATGGTTCTGTAAGAACTGGCTGATGTGGTTGCCAAGCTCCTCTCCATCATATCTGAAAAATTGTGTCTGAGAGGTGAAGTCTGCGGTGACTATTTTAAGAAAAGAAAGGGAGAAAGGAAGACCCAGGGAACTACAGGCCGGGGAGTCTTACCTCTGTGTCGGGGAAGATCATGGAGCAGATCCTCCTGGAAGAGATGTCACCTTGAGGTGAGGGGGTGATCCAAGACAGCCAGCATGGCTTCACCAAGGGCAGAGCGTGCCTGACCCATCCGGTGGCCTTCTGTGGTGGAGCGATGGCATCGGTGGGCAAAGGAAGGGCAACTGAGGTCATCTACCTGGAGTTGTGCCTTTGACACAGTCCTGCACCACATCCTTGTCTCCAAATTGGAGAGAGATGGATTTGAAGGCTGGACCATTTGGTGGATGAGGAATTGGTTGGATGGTCGCAGCCAGAGGGCTGTTGTCAATGGCTCCGTGTCCAGGTGGAGGCCGGTGATGAGTGGTGTCCCCCAGGGGTCCATCTTGGGACCGGAGCTCTTCAGCATCTCTGTGAGTGACAGATGATAGGATGGAGTGATCGATAGTGATAGAGATAGGCTGGAGTGCAGCCTCAGCAGTTTGCTGATGGCACAGAGCTGAGTGGTGCAGTGGACACAAGAGCAGGAAGGGACGCCATCCAGAGGGACCTGGACGGGCTCAGAAAGTGGGCACTGAGAACCTGCCTCTGCTGTGAAGACAGCCTGACGGAGTTGAATTTGTTCAGCTTTGAGAAAAGAAGGCTGTGGGGAGACCTCATTGCAGCCTGCCAGTACTTGAAGGGGCTTACAAGCAGGAGGGGAGTGACTGTGTACAGAGCCTGATGGGGACAGGACAAGGGAATGGCTTTAAACGACAAGAGGAGATGTGGGTTAGCTGTGAGGAAGCAATCCTGTTGTCAGAGGGCGGTGAGGCGCTGGCACTGCTGCCCAGAGAGCTGTGGTGCCCCATCCCTGCAGGCACTCGAGGCCAGGTGGGATGGGGCCCTGGGCAGCCTGAGCTGGTGGGGGGCAGCCCTGCCCATGGCCGGGGGTGGCACTGGCTGGGCTTTGAGATCCTCTCCAACCTGAGCCGTTCTGAGATGACTCTGCGATACAACAGCGCTGTGCTACAGACAGTTACGGTGGAAGCTCCCGCTGCAGAGCTGCAGCACCGGGCTGCATTACAGGCACGCACCGCACGGCGCGGTTCCCGTCCGATCCCCGTCGTTCGGCCGTACCCGCGGAGCAGCTCCCGCCCCCGGCAGCCGACGCAGGCGGAGCGCGGCCGTGCCCACACCCCGCATGGCGGCCGCGGCTTCGGCTCCGCTCCCGTCGCGTCCGCTGGAGGAAGCGAGAGGGCGGGCCGCTGCCCGGAGTCGGCATGGCAGCCAAAGGGGCCCGGCAGCGGCCGCGGGCAGGAGGAGGAGGAGGAGGGGGCGGAGGGGAGGCGGCCCGCTCGCGGCCGGTGGCGGCGGGCTCGGAGGAGGCTCGGGCGGAGTAGGTGCCGGTGCGGGGGGAGCGGGGCTGCGGGACGCGCTGTGTGCGCGGGGCGGCTGGGCGGGCGGGAGGCGGCGAGGGGCTGCGGGTGGAGCGGGGAACGGACCGGGCCGGAGCCGGCGGTCCGACGGGAGGAGGGCGGTGCGCAAGACGGGGGACGTCCTCGGGGAGATGTTCGGAAATGCTGCGGCTTCTCGACCCCTTGTGTGCTGTAAGGGGCTTCCTGCTTGCGGGCCCCTGTCAGTCTTTGCCCGGCGTCACACCGGCGGGTTTGCTCGTGTTACTGCGTGTGTGCAGTGTGCGTATGTGTGTTCTCTGCACCAGGCCGCCGGGGAGCAAGGCAGGGCAAGTGTGGGCCCCTGAAGGATCCACGGCCTTCAAGTGTCTCATCTCGGCCAGGTTCTGCGCTGCACTTCTCAGCAACATCTCTGACTGCGATGAGACCTTCAACTACTGGGAGCCGGTGGGTGGCTGCTGCTCTTGCAGCGCTCAGAACGGCTCAGGTTGGAGGGGAGCTCGGAGCCCACCCAGTGCCACCCCCAGCCATGGGCAGGGCTGCCCCCCACCAGCTCAGGCTGCCCAGGGCCCCATCCCACCTGGCCTCGAGTGCCTGCAGGGATGGGGCACCACAGCTCTCTGGGCAGCAGTGCCAGCGCCTCACCGCCCTCTGACAACAGGATTGCTTCCTCACAGCTAACCCACATCTCCCCTCTTCTAGCTTAAAGCCATTCCCTTGTCCTGTCCCCATCAGGCTCTGTACACAGTCACTCCCCTCCTGCTTGTAAGCTCCCTCCAAGTACAGGCCGGCCACAATGAGGTCTCCCCACAGCCTTCTCTTCTCCAAGCTGAACAAGCCCAGCTCCCTCAGCCTGTCTTCAATCAGAGGTGCCCCAGCCCTCTGAGCATCCTCGTGCCCTCCTCTGGACCCGCTCCAGCAGCTCCGCATCCCTCCTGTCCTGCGGGCCTCAGGCCTGGGCACAGCACTGCAGGTGGTATATTTCCAGCCTGGATCTGGCCTGCACGAATGTCGGCATTCTGCCACCCTTTTGATAAATTGTGTATTCAAACTGTCTGTGGTGTGAAACACTTCATAAATACATGTTAATTTCCATTTTAGACACACTACCTCATTTATGGGAAGGGGTTTCAGACATGGGAGTACTCTCCAGCCTATGCCATCCGCTCCTATGCGTACCTGTGGCTTCATGCCCTACCAGCCTTGTTCCACGCTAGAGTTCTGCAGACTAACAAGGTAAATCAGATGCATCAGAATTGCTTTTGTGATTAATAAATACACCTTTAGTTTGTAGTACACTGCTGCTTTGTTTATTGTCAGAATTAAGAAACAAGTTAGTGTTTTTATAAACACTAAGTCTACAAATGCTAACCTCACTGTAAGGGTTTGCAAAGGTTTGTGAGGTAATTTGAGAAGAGCTAAGGAAGAGCGAGCAGGCAGTTGTAGAGAAGCTCTGCCAGGCTCAGTATTGGTCCAGGAATTGTCCCAAGAGGGCAAGTGTTTCCTGCCACTTTGTAGTTACTTGGTAGCTGTGGGTTCTCACTGACCCCTGTGAGCTGTCGCTTTATCCCTTTGTCTTATAAGCTTGTTTTCTACTCCTGCTATTAGTGACTGTTTTGATATTTTTTTTTTCTAGTAAACTATAAGTACTATAGTATTTTGCAAGATAGAATAAAAATAATTCAGGAATGTTTTAAAAAACAATAGTAAGAACAGCAAAAAACAGATCGGTGGGCTTTCCTTCAGTTTACTTTCTTTGTTGTGAAGGATGTTAGACTTAGAGGGCAAGCCTTTTGCTGCCAAGAGCTGTATCCATCCTTTGGTGCAGGATCTGGACCTCTAGAAAGAAGTTCATTCACTGCTGTTGGTGTTGCTCCATCCTGTTAGAACCTGTGCTGTGTGGACTCACTTGTTAGCAGTAGGCGCGTAAGCTTCATTGCAAACCTTGTTCTGAATCTGAGTACATCTCCTAGGTTCTTATCTTCTATTTCCTACGATGCTTCCTGGCATTCCTGAGCTGTGTTTGTGAACTCTACTTTTATAAGTGAGTATTAGAATATGTCTGTTGAGAATATTTTGGAGCAATGTGGGTAGCATACTGTTACTGCCAGAGGAAGTACACCCTGAAGCTGATGTATAAATGTACAAATGGGATTACTTCACAGTGAAACTTCAAAATACATATTTGCAAGGTAACTTAATGCTGCTGAACATATCATAGCTTATGAGTTAGCTTGTCTGAGCTGAGTTTTTTATTTTGCCTCCTGCTCTTTCATTTATGACTTCCAAACTATTGTGTTGCACCATGTTTCTGTTGGCCATGGTTTCATTTAAAGAATGTGAGCGAGGCCTTTTTGCCCAGAGAAGAGTTGTGATTGGTGCAAATCTTAGAATGATGATGATACAGTTTCTTCATGAAACTTTTTGAGTGGAAATTACGCTGGTAGAAGCCAAGTTTTGCACTTAGTATAGCTTAGGAAGATCTTAAATACAAAGCGGTCTTCAAGGCAGTCTTCAAAGTGCTTTTAGTGTCTGAGTAATGAGAGTCACTCACCTTAAAGCTCTTGGGATGCTCTGTGGATTGTTTGTGGCTTTGCATGCGTTACTACTATTATTTCATGTACTGGGATTATCTTTGTGGTTTCAAATTCTCTTTTGCTTCCTTAGGGCTGTGTGCAAGAAATTTGGACTACATGTGAGTCGTCTTATGTTGGCTTTCTTAGTACTCAGCACAGGGATGTTTTGTTCATCGGCAGGTGAGTTTACATAGCAATGACACCAGCAATGATCTTATCCATAAAAACTAAAGGCATTTTAAGAGAATTTCTGTTATTCTGTATGCAGTGGTCCAAGGTATTTAAAGGGAGTATCGGCCTGCCTTCCTTGAACATGTTCTAATCCAAGGAGGATTTTGTCTTTTTCATCCAAAGAGGGGCTTTGTCTTTTTGTACTTTGGCACTGTCACCTGCCTTTGTGTCCTGTCCTCTGGCTGGCTGTACCCATTTGCCAAGCCAGCTACCGTAAGGCTGATAAAGCACCTGCTGTAGTATTGAGTGAGGTGTGAAGACAGGCTTTGAGGAAAGGCTTGTTCTATTGTGCGCATGCAGAAACCAAAATGGAAATATCATAGCTTATGAGTACTACTATTTCCCCTTTTGTCTTTTATTTTTTGAGTGGTGAATGGTGAAATGACACTGCAGGAACAATGTAGGAAGTCCTCAGTCTCCTTGTGCTTCGCTCACTTTTCACCAGTCTGTACCCAGTTGTTTCAGAGACTGTGCCCTGTCAAGTCACATTTCCTGCTGCTGCTTGAGCAGATACTTTCCATTTTCTTTCTCAGTCTAGCAGAATATAGAAGGTAAAGCAGGTGTTGCAAGTGGTGTTCCACTGCAGTCTTAGGTGCTGTCAACAGGTAACTAACCACTGCCGGGTGCCACTGAGGAGTATTTCTGGCCTTGAAGAGAGTCCTCTCTGAAATGTGAACTTGCAATATAGCATCCCACCTCCAGTGGAGTGAAGGAAGTGTTATTGGCCTTATTTTGTATCATGTAGTTTTGTATCATGGGAAAGCTGTGCTAAGCCTTTTTTTTTTTTTTGTGTTGCAGCTTTCCTCCCAAGCAGTTTCTGCATGTATACCACGGTTATTGCCATGACTGGTTGGTATATGGACAAGACCTCTATAGCAGTGCTAGGCATAGCTGCTGGAGCACTATTGGGCTGGCCTTTCAGTGCAGCTCTTGGGTAAGGAGGGGAGAACCCAGGAACTTGGCATTTTGTCTGTTTCTTGCCTGTCTGGGAATGATAATCTCCAGTTGGCGCTTGGTCTCTGTTTCAGGCTTCCTATTGCCTTTGACTTATTAATACTGAAGCAGAGGTGGAAAAGCTTCTTAAACTGGTGTGTGGTGTCATTGATCCTGTTTCTGGTGAGTCGCTGTAACAATGCAGAGATAGAGTGAATTGGGTTCACAAAAGAAGGAGCAAGTTCAGTTAACAAAATCACTCACAGCTGTTGGGTGATCCAGGTAAAAGTTTCTGGCATCCTGCAAATAACAGATGCTTTCTTTCAGGTGCCCCTGGTAGTTGTGGACAGCTATTACTATGGGAAGCTGGTAGTTGCACCTCTCAACATTGTTTTATACAATGTCTTCACCTCCCACGGACCTGATCTCTATGGTGAGTTTAAGAGAAGATGCGGGAGGTCATGCTTTTCTTGTTGCTGTCAGGGGACAGTTACACACCAGGTTTTGATGGCTGATCTTTTTCTGATGCACTCAGAGACATCCTGCAAGCTTTGAAGAATAGCAGTTCCAGCTCTTTTGCCACAGGATGTCTCTCTCAAGCTCTTATTTGACAAGGCACCGTCAAATATCTCAAGCTGGTTCTCTGTGCTGTGAATTAAGTAGCCTTTATTCACTTTGAAGCCCTGCTGGCCATCATGAGATGTCTCAACAACACAGTATCACAGCAAAGTGCTGTTAATAGCAAATTTGTCTGGGTGTAACACAAGTGTAGTAGGCACCAGTGGTGTGTGTATGTGTGTATTTGTCAGCTTTAACCCAGTTCTTGGCTACTATTATTCTTCACGGTCAGGCTGCAGAACCTTGGGAGGATAAATAGCAGTGCAGAACCCACAGTTCCTTCAGTTCATATCAGGTTCCTGATGTGTTTATGTTCTGTGGGGTTACCATAAAGGCATCTTTGAGACTCTGGAGAAGAAAGAAAGGGTAATAACCTGCTAGAATCATGCTGCATTTCAGCCAATTTGGCTCACAGAGGCAACACCTGATCTCCCCATTTCTTTTGGATAAACAAATTAAGAAGAAAACAGTCGTTCTGAAGACTGAGTGAGAGAGAGTCAGTGACAAGTAATGATAACCATGCTTCGGCTCCTCCTGCCGTCTTTTTAGAAGTTCTTTAAAGTAAGAGCTATCAAGATACTCCCCTATACACTCTGAAGAGCTTATAGATACTCCCTCCTCTTTTTATTTTTTTCCTTAAGCAGTGTAAAAATTACTTACGCTTTACAGGGGAAAAGCTGGTGCTTTGCTTAAGCTTATGAAGGAGACAGAGCTAAAGGCAGTATTACTGTTTCATTTTGTCAGGTTTATGTTAGCAAAAAGTGAGAATTGATGCAGAAGGCCATTTCAGACAGTGTGCAGGTAGACATGGAAATTACTGCTGTGAGAAATAACTAAGCTGGTGACCTCAGTGGAACTCCTGAAGATCGTAGAAATAATTGGTGAATGTCAAGGAGCATCAGTGTTGTCATCAATGATATCTAATCAGTAGGCAACTCATCTGCCTTTCAGGACTTTCCTGATATTGTCCCTTTGGAATATTGAGTGACCTTGGTCAGGTCTGAATCTTGGTGGCAGTGCCATGGTGCTTGTTTGGGAGCTGCTGCTGCACCAAGTAATTCACACTACATGCTTTTAGAGATGGAGAGTGGGAGTGTTACATTTCTAGTAGGGCTCCAGAGTGACAAGTAGAGACTTTGAGGTGCTCAGGGCAGGTTCTTTGCAGCATCTGTCATACTTTTTGAGATATTCTAGGGAGGGTTTGGCAGTGGTTGGTAGTGAGGCTTTCTCTGGCTGTGCCCTGCAGGCCATGTTCAGTGGTTTGTTCGAGGGGCTGTTTTGGTGGTGCTGAGTGGTGACTTGTTCCTTGTGCTGAGACACTACATGGCACCAGCTGCTTTGTTGTGGTCCTTTATCTCTGCAGGAAGGCTCTGAAGTCTGTCGCTGTGAATTTTCTGTAATGAAAACTTCAGGCCCTGCCTTTGAGTTTTGGAATGGGCCTGTGCCTGACATTTTTCGTACTGGAGCATGAGTTGTTTCCAGCAGCCTTCAGGGACCAGTTTTTTCTGAAGGGTTTTATTCGTAGTGACATTCGCATGACCTCCTCAGGCTAGTAAAAGATTCTGCTTGAAACTGCTCTTCAGTGCAATGTGGTCAGGACAACGTGAGTTTGGAACTTCAGAGCTTCATTGTAAGGGAAGATGAAAGGCTGTCCAGTGCCTTGCAGGTTTGCAACTGGGATTTCCCAGCTTTGATCTTTGATGTGATGGGAATAATTAACCCATATCATCTTCAGTGTAAGCACTGCAGTATTTTTTTTGTTTGCATAAAGACTTGAGTCTTAGAGAAAAGGCTGTGTTTGTTTTTTTTTGGTTTTTTTTTTTCTTCAGCAATATCCTACATCTGCACTAATATCTCTTATTCAGACTCACGCGCTGAGGATTGTACTGTTGTGGGACTGAAAAGAATTATGAGGCATGTGGAAGGAGAGAGAAGATGAGCTAATAATTCACTCCCTTAAGGACCTCTGCTTCCCTAAACCTGAACTTGTAACTGCTGTTTGCTTTTAGTGCTAACAGCTGCGTGTTTTGTATATTTCAGTTGCTTGGAATTCTGATGTTAATAGAGCATCTTCTAATCATGTTAACAGTAGGAGCTGCAGAGGATTGTGGGTTTTTTTGCTACTTCTCAATTGTCTGATTAATTGCAACACAGACCCTTCTCTAAGTGGCTGTAAGTGTGGGAAATTGCTATGGCACATGACTCTTGTCACAACAGTGCAATGATTTAAGCACCCTCCTGTCACTCACTGACTAGTTGAGCTAATCACACTGCAAAAGTGGCAAGTGTGTGGAGAGGACCCAGCACTCCTTATTGTTCAGGATTTTAAGCATCATGAATTAAGCATCCAATTAAATGATTGTTAGATGGGAATTTCTGTCAGTCCTTGCAACTAATAGTGTGTAGTATTAGGAGGCGGAGTTGGCCTGCTCCTGTTAAAAAGTACATTTAAAAACCAGGGAAACCTAAAAAAGTTCTGCTGCTGAGGAGGTAACAGAGCTGACATCTGGATGAACTTCAGTTGTTGCTATGAAGTGTGAATCTGAACTCTTGTCCCTCTTAGTCCATTTTCTGTTCCTGCTGAAATGGTGTATAAATACATCATCACTCCAGGCTGATAATCATCTTCTATTAGCATTGTGTGGTTTTGTGTTGTATCTTTTACTTCTCTACAATTAGAATGAATTTGGAGTAGAATTTCCTCATTTCACAAGTTTCAGCCTCTTTTTTTGTTTTGGAGGCTTTCTTAGGGCAGGGGTGAGTTCTGTGTTGCAGAACCTGTTTGTTGCTGGGCAAGTCTGACTGTTAAAGTGGCTTGTGATACATGAGCAGCACGTGTGATGTTGACTATGACCCAGTGGAAAAAAAGTGAAGTCACTTATGACAAAGAAAACAATTATCTTTTGTGCACACCTTTTCCATTCTTTGGTTTCAATATATCTGCAGTGCAGAGAACTGCTGTCTGCTGCTGGGTATCTTCCTTGTGTCAGGCAGAGAAGGAATGAAGTTGCTATGACACCCAGTTCTCATGCATCCTTGTGCTTAAATACTCTTTCCCTTTTTCTTCTTTCAGGTACAGAACCATGGTCCTTCTATTTCATCAATGGCTTTCTGAATTTCAACGTGGCATTTATTTTGGCACTGCTTGTGCTACCACTGACTTGTCTCATGGAGAGTCTGCTTCAGAAATTTCATGGTGAGTGCAGGACGGATATGAGGATTTGCCAAGAGCAGCTTTTCTTTATTAGAAGTGAAACTAGGATCAGGGAAAGTTTATGGAATGAGAGCAAAGTTCCTAGAGCTCATTACTTGGTTCAGTATTGACCCCACAGTGGAATTACTGTGTAGAAAGAAGAGGCAGTGAGATGCTTTTGTGCTGTCTACAAAAGGGCAGGAATGTGCTTTTCCTGTTTAAGGATGACTCCTGTGTTCTCTGTCTTCACCTCAAGAATAATACTGTGTTGTCAGTGCTAAACTATTCATACCCAAAATAAGCTTAACAAGTTCTACAGTACACAGTCTTCAGCCAGGCATGCAAATACATTAGCAATAGCCCTGTCAGAAATTTTAAGGTGGAAAGAAACTACGTGCCCATTGCTGTTTCTGTCTTTTCTGCAGCTGGAAATGGCAGCCGTTCCTGCATACTTCTCTGAAACTGTTTTTTTTTTATCAGTGCCATAATGATTACTGCAACATCTGGGGAGAGCAGAGTTGTTTCTAGCTTTTCCCTTATTGGTGCTGAGCCTGCCAAAAGGCATTCTCTGGAGTCTCGTGCTACCCATGTTGGGATTGAGCCTGGGCTCTGTCTGCTGTGAATGGGCACTCTCTAACTTGCAGAACTGAGCCCTGGCAGACAGTCTTGCTACTGTCTGCACTGGGAAGTATTCCCACAGGCATGGATATACTGAGAGTACAGAAAGGAGGGACTAGAATATCCCCTACTTCATACTGGGCTTTCTCTTAAGTAAAATAACATCAGTTGGAATACACGGTGTCTGGCATATATATATATATATATATATATATATACACATATATTATATATATGTAAAATATATATAAGGAAAGATGTGTTGAGAGCATGAATTTTTCCCTTGCCATTTTCCAGAAGAGGGCTCATTAAATGTCAGCTGAGGCCTCCAGTTTCATCAGCCCAGCTGGGGCTCTGTTCTCTGATTTTTTACTAAATACAAGAAACAGTAATATCACAGTCTTTGCTGGTAATGTATGTCAGTGGTTATTTGCAAATATATGTTCTTTGGATGTGACTGACAGGCTGTCAGAAACCAGTAGGAGATCCTGTAAATGCAAGATTTCCTGCTGCTCGTTTGGTGTTCTTGCTTTTAACAGCAGGAGCCACTCTGCTGAGTGCTTTGTTCTTATTGTCTGTGAAACATTGTTAGCTTAATTGTTTCGCACTGCTGCTGGGAGTAGCAAAGAGGCAGAAAAGGGATTGAAAAATGTTAGGTACTATGGGACCCATCCTCAGAGTGACTAAAATTCAGGGTAACCTATGTTACTTTTGAATCAGTTATTTCCTGCATTGAGCAGAAGGTACCTGAGAGACCTCTTGTGCTGTTATTTTTATAATGAAGCCAGGAGGGTTGTGGAAACACCAGAGCCCAAACAGCCATTTAAAAGCAAAGGATATATCCAGAGGAGATTCATTCTGATCTCTGCATGCATAGCATAATGCACAGCAGGACAGGCAGTTTCTGCCTTCCTGCCTGCCTAAGAATGTCAGTTCTTGCTGGATTTTGCCCCTTATGTGGATTCAATAACCCATTCGCTCATCTCTGCATTTGTCTTCAAGAGTCTGTTGACATTGTTAGTGTTATGGGAAGATGTGATAGTTATCTGAGCAGAATTGTGTGCTGACTGGATGTATTACCTGAATTTTAGCTGCTTAGAACACAGTGCGTTTGCCTGAAGCTTCTGAGTTGGTTCAGAAGAATGAACTTTTGAATATAGATGTGATAATGCTCCCGATGGGTGTGCGTGCAAGAGGAAGATAGTGTGAACATGCAATGTTGCTACTCTGCTGAGTGCTTGTTTTTTTCAGTTCAGAATCTGGGCCGTCCCTACTGGCTGACACTAGCTCCTATGTACATTTGGATCATAATTTTCTTTAGCCAGCCCCACAAAGAAGAGAGGTTTCTCTTTCCCATCTATCCTCTCATATGTCTCTGCAGTGCTGTAGCTCTGTCTGCTCTTCAGGTAAGTTTCTGGAATATGGGTTTTATTTTCTGTTAGAGCTCATAGCTTTAGCTCCAAATTATTCATCTCTCCTCTGAAAGAGGAGAAGAATTGCAATTATTCATCCCTGTTAGAACCCATTGCAGCTGTTCTGCCTAGTTCAGTTTCTGCTCTTGCCCTGAGCTTCCCTCACCACCACAGCTGGTTGCTCTTCTGGCTCTTGATCTCTCCTTACTTACTGCTGCTTTGCACTTCCCAGATGCATCTTGGTCCTTGCATTTGTTGCAGGATCAAGCTCTGTAATGTCAGCAGTTTTGTCTCTGAGAATTACCTTGTGTTTGTTGGAATGTTCACCAGATGACCGTTTAGGATGTTTGCCAAATACAGTCTTAGAAATCCCTAGTGTGTATTTCTAGAATGAATACTTTAATGTACTGTTTGACATCCTTTTGTCATCAGGGTTGGTTAGTGCAGGCAAGTCCTGCAGGAAGTCTCTGGAAGGGTCACTTGCTGATGGTTCACTTGGGAACAACCAAGCTAGAGCTCCAGTAGAGGATGCTTTACAGCTTGACTAGAGGCCTTCCTAAGGGGAACAGCTGAAAAATTTATAAATACCTGTATGGGGCTGCTGAATCATGGCCTGAACCTTTGATTGATCACCTGAGGCGAGCAATGAGTCAGCCACGGGAGCACAGGTGAAGGCAATTCAGCTGTGCTGCAGGAAGGGGTGGAGCCTGGCTCCACCTCTCCTAGACCCATTTAAGAGCTGACTGCCAGTGGGGAAGGATCTCTCTCTGGAGATCCGCTCCATCAGGAGTTCATCTCATGAGCCCAGGACTGGGTGAGTGACTTTCTCTTATTTCTCCAATATAAATTGTATTAGCCAAGCTCCTGGATATATATCTATACCACCTGTATATCCATTGATTAGACACCACCTGTATATCCATTGATTAGACACCACCTGTATATCCATTGATTAGACACCACCTGTATATCCATTGATTAGACACCATCTGTATATCCATTGATTAAACAATACCCTAGATTCATAGTTAAGAAACTTGACTGAACCATGTAAGTTTCTGTGTATTTGTGTGCTAGAATGAAAAATGCTGACACAGACCAAAGATCTAGTTGGAGATGTAGGCAATGCTTAAAGGTCCATTTGAAAAACCATTTTGATAAAATTGCTCAAACTCTGAAATATTTATGTGCTCTTTTTTCCTTTCCTCAGAAGTGTTACCACTTCATATTCCAGCGCTATCGCCTGGAGCACTACACGGTCTCCTCCAACTGGTTGGCACTGAGCACTGTCTTTCTCTTTGGCCTTTTGTCACTGTCACGCTCTGTTGCCTTATTCAGAGGTTAGTATTTTACCATTGTTCTGGGCTTTCCTGGGTATTGGTGTTGGCAAGTCACAAGGCCAGCCAAAGTTATGCTGGTCTAACTAGGCGAGCACAGTAAGGATAAAGAAATCTGAAAGCTTGCATCTTATTCCAGGGAGAGGAATGGTGTCCTCATTCATGTGTGTACATGCACGTATGTGGTGTGTATTATATGTGTATCACTAGAATTGAATCAGTTAAAAACTTTCTGACCTTCAGCCAGTACAACTATAATGATGTACAGTGTGCACCCAGACTGGTATTTAGATAGGGACTTGAAACTTGCAAACATACAATCTGACTTGAAATAACATTTTCCCATGAAGAACTTGTCATTAAGTTCATTTGTCCTTAATGGAGATGCTTTAAAGACTGTACCCAAGTGCTTTCCTGAATCACAGCTGTGTAGTATGTTTCCACCTCATTGAAGTTAGGTAGCATCAGTACTTTTTGCTTGATACTAGCCACTGACAGAACAGGAGAATGTGAGGAAACTTTTATAGTATCAGCACTCCTTATAGGATAGGGAACATTGGAATCCAGCTACTTCTTAGTAGAGACAAATTATTATATTCAGTAGGTAACTAGTTTAAAAATATAACTGAACGTTTACTTGTAGTGTTTTTAAAAAAAGTCATGCAGATATTGTCTATTTCTTTAGCTTTATTTACAAAATTCTGCCTCCCATAGGCTACCATGGGCCTCTGGACCTGTACCCAGAATTTCACAGGATTTCTACGGACCCAAGTATTCACACTGTGCCGGAGGGGAGGCCAGTTAATGTCTGCGTGGGGAAGGAATGGCACAGATTCCCAAGTAGCTTTCTTCTGCCAGACAAGTGAGATGTGTAACATGAAAGTTATGATTTGGTCTTGCTCCGTAAGGAGGGTCATTTCATGCAAGAAGTATTTTGGGAGTAACCTTCAAAATCTTGTATCTCTGTTGACAACAGCATGTAAACAAAAGATTTACAAGTTTGG
Organism: Meleagris gallopavo; assembly: GCF_905368555.1. Classification (NCBI taxonomy): domain Eukaryota; kingdom Metazoa; phylum Chordata; class Aves; order Galliformes; family Phasianidae; genus Meleagris; species Meleagris gallopavo. The sequence continues at coordinate 6,311,164 of NC_139429.1, forward strand.
TGTCAGCAGACTGTTGGTCACAACTTAGTGACAGTTTTGTAGTGTGAGTGCTCATCTAGAAGAGCTGTCTGTCCTTGGGAGTGAAATTCCCTTTGTTATGCTTCTGTTTGATTCTGTACAAAATGTGACTGCCTCCTGCAGTTTCCTGCTGGGATTTCTGACACTGTTCTCTGCAGTTGGCAGCTCCAGTTCATCCTGTCAGAATTCAGGGGCCAGTTACCCAAACCATTTGCCAAGGGACCGATGGCCACGCGGATCATTCCCACAGACATGAATGACCAAAACAAGGAAGAGCCATCTCGATATGTGAGGATTACATTCTTGTTTTACATTCCTCACCTTACTGTGCCATTCGTATTAATGCAGTGCCTAGAATGTGGTTGGGTTTCCTCATTTTGTGTTCTATGGACAGTACAGTTACAAACCAAAAATGGGCTCTCTGCAGCACTTGGATATTTCCTGATTCATGTGAGTCTGGTTTCTGTTTGCACTTCATCTTCTTATTATCCATTTAAAGAGGTTGGAAAAAAGAAAAAAGGAAAAGGTAATTCCTAGTTACTGCAGTTTTCAGTTCACTACAATGTTACTGTGATCACAGGAAAATGAAGTGACTTAGTTTGAAATTCTCAACAGAAGATATTTGTCACGGAACAGAGATTGGAATTTTTTTGTACTTTCTTTTAAAATATGAATATATTTGACATATTTGCAACAGAGGAAGAGGATCTTAATTTGGAAATCAGTGAAACAATTGTCAGTGATTTCTGTGGGAAGCTGTTAATGTACGCTGGTATTACTGATTTGTTTTCATATTACCCAAACAAAAATAGTTCATGCTTACAAATATTTTTAATTTTTTGTTTGCTAATTTCTTTAAAATTATTTAGCAGATTAAATCTTAGAAGTGCACTGAATATTCTTTGTGATACAGATATTTAGTCATCTTTTCTTTCCTCAAGAGTGAATGATAGGACTGCCCCTATATACCTACTCTTTTCTTCCTTCCCCTCTCAGTACCGCAGAGGATGGATTTGATATTTGGAGAGGGAGGTGATTGCCCCCCTCTACTCAGCTCTTGTGAGACCCCATCTGCAGTACTGCATGTGGGCCTGGAGCCCCCAGCACAAGAAAGATGTGGAACTCTTTGACCTGGTCCAGAGGAGGGCCACTAAGATGATCAGAGGGCTGGAGCACCTCTCCTATGAGGAAAGGTTGAGGGAACAGGGCTTGTTTAGCTTGGAGAAGAGAAGGCTGCAGGGAGACCTCACTGTGGCCTTCCAATATTTGAAAGGAGCGGATAAGCAGGAGGGGGAACGGCTGTTTGTGAGGGTGGATGGTGACAGGACAAGGGGAATGGTTTAAAACTGAGACGGGAGGTTAAGGTTGGATATCAGGAGGAAGTTTTTCACCCAGAGGGTGGTGAGGCTCTGGAACAGGTTGCCCAAGGAGGCTGTGGATGCCCCATCCCTGCAGGCATTCAAGGCTGAATGTGGCTCTGGGCAGCCTGGGCTGCTGGTTGGTGGCCTGCACACAGCAGAGGGTTGGAACTGAATGAGCACTGAGGTCCTTTGCAACCCAGGCCATGCTGTGATTCTGTGATATTCTGTCAGTACATTAGGAACACTCCTGTAATGGATCAGGTCTCTCCTTTATGTGAGCAGTGTGTCCTTGTTGAAGACAGTGGACGTGCACTTCTTTTTGGGGCTCATTACTCTAGCCAGTTAGACATTTCATGAGCACTTGTGATCCCCTCAAAGGAGTGGATGGAAGGCAGCACTGTAATATAGGATTTCTACACACGTAGGTAGAAGTCTTGCTGAGTGAAAGCTCTTATTTTGGGATTAGTTAGATAGGTACTGGAAATGGAAGGAGGCAAATTCCCACCTGAGAAAAGTTCTCTGCTACACTGCGTTTAATTTAGGAAATCTTCAACTGTGACATATTTATAGTGCAGACAGCTGCTGGCACATACCCTGTTACTAATGGAATAAGAAACACTTTTGTTTTGTGGTTGTTTCGTAATAACATCCTTTACTATTTCTCAAGCAAGCAAAAGGATCTGGAGCATGTTTAGAAATTAGCTGCTTCATGTGAATTTTAAAGTGGATTTTAAAACTTTTGCTTCTGAGCTGTTAATACCGGGAGAAACAGGATCTTTCCTCAAGGATTGTAGGCATACCCAGATTTAAAAAAAAAAAAAAAAAAAAGTCAATAGGAACTGCAAAGGACTATCCTAGCAAATATATCTAAATAGCATGTGTATGGCGCTTTAAAAGGGAGGAAAACAAAAACCACAACACTTCAGAAGAATGGTCTGAGTAATGGGCAACTTAAAGCCAATTAATGTCTGCAGAAGTGCGACTGATTTCAGTGTTTCACCTGTGAGCATCTATTACTGCTCTGCTTGAAAATTGAAGAGTAAAATCTTCAGTCTTCTCCCCTGTTGTTTGGAATGTGACCAAACCTAGCTCTCCATCACTTAGTTCCATCAAATAAAAAGGCTGGGAGGAGAAAAAGGAAAGAAGAACTGAAGGCAGTAGGATGTAATTAGAAGTTCATTTCTCACTCAGTTCTCTGAGACTGATTTTCTGCAAAGAAACACTTCAAGATCTGTACACCACTAAAATCCTGTGTAAATCCTCAAATAAATGTGTAGTTGTGCTGGCCCTTTGACCAGGATGAATGTTATTGCTTCAGTGTGACTTGTAAGAGAACACTGTGTTCTACATGAAATGGTAGAAGTGGAAGTCTCTCTATGTGGCAGATAATTCATAAGCATTGGAGGTGCAGCATTTGGAGTAAAAGAAGTGAGATCAGCCTTAGTGCTCAAAGCAGTTACTTTTGTTTCTCCAGGAGATTCTGTATAACTTAGATGAAATATACATATTATATATGTATATATTGGTTAGTGGTTTGGTGTCCTCTCCCAGGGCCTGGAACGTTCTTTTGATGCAGTGCAAGAAATGGATTCAGCGTACTCATTAGCTAGCTGGGTTTCCCATGGTGTCGTTTCATTTACCGTTCAGTTGTGATGCCATAGAGCCTACTTATAAATCTACTTATATTTTGGGCAGTCAGAAAATCAGTCTTTCTTCTCTCCCTTGCATTTCACAGGGATGAAACATCAGTGTGGCTAATGAGGCAGTTAGTGTGCAGTTGTTTATGGACCAGGAATTACAAACTGTCTTCTGTTCCATTTAATCTGAGTAAAGATTCTGCTTGGGTCATTTTCTGTATCTAAACGTATGAATTCTAGTTCTGTGATGTTTCCCAGATGAAAATATCCTGATCATGGAGGATGCAACCTCTAGTTACCAGGTTGTTCTGTATTCCATTGGTGGCTTTTTTCAGAAATTTCAAAACACCACTAGATTTTAATGTACAATGCGCAGTGACATACCAGAATGGGAACTGTTAGACCCTTTGGTATGTGGGAGCACAGACATGTTGCAAGGAGGGGGGTAGCAGGCCAGGAAAACCAGAAGAAGCATCCAAGAGTTCTGGGCATTCTCAGCTGACAAAAGAAACACTAAAGATGGGACATGCAGGATGGGCAGATTAGGGGGGGCGTGACTGCCTCTGAGGTCACTACTGTGAGCTTTTGCCAGAAAGATCAATCTGTGTGCCAAATGTGAGAATGAGTGACCCATGGTTTGCAAAACCTAGTGCCAGCACAATATGCAAGTACAGAGGCAATAAGTGCTAGGAGTTTCTTTGCTCCAGTGGCTGAGTCATGATGCCAGCAGAAGCTCAGCCTTGCTGCTGTACCTGTGAGAGGGTCCATTCACTGGTGCATTGCAATGGCACAGCCACCCTGATGCAATGCAGATATGGCCTCAGGCTCTAGAGTTCTCAATTCATTTCTGAAAATGACTTATGGTGTCACTTAGAGACAATTAGATGTTTAAGAGGAGGATATGAGCCTTTACTTGTATGTACCTGTCTTATTCTCTAGATCTTTTGTGCTTATTGCAGTGGTTTCTGTACAATGCAACCTTGTGTTGAGCCGCCTTGTACAAAACTTATCCTACATCTCATGCTTATTGTTAAAAGGGAGTTTGTCCTGATAGGAGCTCAAATCTTCTCTGTATCAGATAGCTGATATTTGTCTCAGCAGCTTGCATGTATGTCTGCAGGGGAACCTGGAAGAAGTGAGGAAAACGGGCAGGAGGAGGGAGCTGTTGCCTAAAACGGACAGTGCTGTGTATGAATAAACAATCCCTGCTCATAGCCAAGAGCACTCTTCCCCCACTGGAAGGAAAGAGATTGCACAGTGTGAGGAGACTGAGGACACTGCCCACAGCTCATTTGATGGGGAGATCACGCACACACAAATCATTTGCTACCTTGAATACATTTTCATAATTTAACCAAGTGTTCCAGAACATTTTGATCAGGGCAAAGCAGTTAATTGTGTCATAGGCAGCTGACAAAAGCATGACTGCACTGATAGCAAGTGCATGTGATCTGAAAGGTGCAATGTGGTGTCTATCTACCGCAACAGAGATGGTGAGGGTCACCAGTGCTTCAGACCACGTCATTCCTGCACAAACCCAGCATGATTTGCACTAGATAGCATGCTTGCTGTTCTGCGACTGCTTGCTTTCCATGACTTGGTCAGTACCTTGGGACTTGCAGAGTTAACTTGTTATGGAGTTTGTGTAAACGTTTATTGGGTTTGTTTTCCTTGTTCGTGGTGTAAAACAAGTAGGAATGAGTAAAAAATGAGACAAAAAAATAAATATTCAGTTTAGACACCAGGAAACCTTTCCAGCAATAAAGATAATGTCTTTTGTCTGAGGAGCTCATTGAGTCAACATTATGAGAAGTCTTTAAGAGTTTGTTAGACAGCCTCAAGTCAAACACCAGCAGAATTGCTTGTACTGCCTCACATTCCCCCTCTGTGACTTGCTGGTTCCTCAGCAATGTATCTAGCAGTGGTACTTCCTCATACAGACAGCCCAGGCTTCTCCTCCTTTGGTAGCAGTAGTGAGAGCTTTTATTCCTCAATAAAAGTTTTACTTGAAGACACTAAGAATCTTTTACCATAAAGTATTTCTCATGTTGCTAGAAATTTTAAACCCATTCTCATAGGTGTGTAACAGCTTGTATGGATAAAGATTCCTGTATGAATGCATGCAATCAGGAGCCTACAGGAAATAAACAGCAAGAGTCTTTCTTTTTACAGATCGACATTTCTAAATGCCACTATCTAGTGGACTTGGATACAGCAGCTGAAACCCCAAGGGAGCCAAGATACTCCTCCAACAAAGAGGAGTGGGTAACCATTGCCTACAAGCCATTCCTAGATGCTTCCAGGTATGTTTTATTGTTTGAAATTAGTGAGAGACTGACAGATCTGCGAACTAATTTTGTGCAATAATCTGCTTACAACAGCTGTATGCAGGAAAGAAAGATACACTGGCAAATGCCAGCTTGAAATGCAGTTTCCTGGAAAGGCAGCTTGCTGGCTACAGTAGAACCTTTGTCAAACTTGTATGTGCAGTGTTAATACCTAGGTTGCTTTAGAGGGTGAAGCAAGCCAGGAAGAAGGGACAAACGAGGATTATTTTTAAAAGGAGTCCTTCCTTTGTGCTTCTTGCTGATGTAATCTTTCTTAAAGAAGTAAGGTGTACATCATCTTTTCCCAGCAGACTTTTGAATCTGCAGTCTTGTTTCAGCCAAATTCGATTGCTAGATGTAAATCAGTCTCAGAGTGAACTCCTAGATGTTTTATGAAAGCTGGCAGATGAAGAGAGGAGGCAGCCACAGTGAATGCAAGTGACCAAGATGACACCTTTATTAGACATTGGAGAGCTGCTGTAGCAGAGCTCTGTCAGAACCAGCTCTTCATTAGTCCTGCTGCTCACTGAATAACTTTGTATATCTGATGAGGAATTCTTTTGAGAAGCAGGTGTTGAAATCACCATCCTCCACGCTAACTGTGGAATCCAGTTTGTGAGACTGGGAATATTTCTGTATGGGGCTGCTGAATCACGGCCTGAACCATCGATTGATCACCTGAGGCAAGCAATGAGTCAGCAGTGGGAGCACAGGTGAAGGCAATTCAGCTGTGCTGCAGGAAGGGGTGGAGCCTGGCTGCACCTCTCCTAGACCCATTTAAGAGCTGACTGACAGTGGGTTATATTAGCCAAGCTTCTGGATGTGTGTGTGTATATGTATATATACATATATATATATATATATACACCATCTGTATATCCATTGATTATACAATTTCTAATACATTCCTACAAAGACAGAAACTCTCAGCTCTTTGGGGATGGGTTTTTAGCCATTTAAAGCTTTGGCTATGCAGCTGTCATATCAGGGCAGACAGCACAGGGTTCAGTGCCCTCTGGTATTCTATGAGAGACATTATTACTTCCTCTTAATAGATCTCTCTAAGGAGTAGGGCTGGTGAAAACAGTTAGACAGTGAGAAATAGTGATGATATGCTTTTTCCAGGGGTTACTCTCGTGTTCCTGGCTTGCTGACACGAATTAGTTTCCTTGATGTGGCTTTTTGTTTGCCTAAAGACTTGCTGCTGTGTTAGGGCAGGAGAATGAGGTGGCCGATGACTCTCACTAATGAGGCAACAGAAGCATCTGCACAAGAGTATTGCAGAGGATTCCTTTTGTAGCTCTTCACCCCCAAATGTCTGAAGCTCTGTGCATTTCTGCTTTAAAGATACAATCTGGTGCTTTTGCAGTGCTGCCTAGGATCAGCACAAGGAGTTACATTGGAGAGAAGTGCATAGCTTGGTACTGAAGCAAGTCTTTGTCATTTTTCCCTGCTGTAATGCTGTTTCCATGAGTTGTTCTATGAAATTTTTCTTCTTTTTCTCTTTTTTTTTTTTTTTTTTTTTTAAATTTTCTTATCAGGGAAAATGTATAAAATTAAAATTAAGTAATTGCCCTATTTACAGCCAAACACCAGCACACTGCCAAGCATAAATGTCTGTCTGGCTGCTCAGGATTGTGGCTGAATCCACAAGTAGAGGGGAGTGCTCAGCTTGGCACTTCTGGGTATCAAGAAGCTGAGTGCTTCTTGATAGTAACTTATTTTTAAGCAAAGCAGCAGAAACTTGTACGATCATTTTGATTTGAGTAACAGGTTGGGTTCTTGTAGAATCTCATTGTGGGGCGTAGCTTGTTGCAAGGAGTCTCAGATGCTCATACTGCAGAGCATTCTGACTGAGAAAGCAATGAGATGAAAGGGCAGAAAGCATGTTAGGTGCTGGAAATTTATAAGCTGGAAGGATCCCAAAGCCAGTGGGTCTGTGGGGAGAGATCTTCCCCAAGTGTGACGTGAAGGTTTGAGGGAAGGGACAGTGGGAGTGCATCAGGAGCTTCATGCAGTGAACCAGGCTGTGTGTGTCTCTGAAAGTGTACCTCCCCCTGCCATCTCTGGAATGATGCAGTTTTTAAAGCTGGCACCTGCTTTCCTGCAGTGAGTGGGAAGTGCCCCTTGCTACCTAGGAAGTAAGTGTAAAAGCACTGTGAAAATGCAGCTTTTTTTTTATGAAAGGGAGGAGGGAATAGAAGAGTGTTACTTCAAGCTGAGCTGTGAGGGAAGCAGCCAGTGGAGATTTCAGGTCTGCAGCTCAATGGCTGCAGAGCAAGGAACATTTAGAAATAAAACAAAAATCCCTGAAGATCTTGTTCTCTGAGAATAAATGTGCTCCTGCTGAACTGGAGGCTTCTGGAACTTGCTGTCTCACATTGATGTCAGCAAGTGTAAATCTCAGCTGGCTCTGATAAATGATGCTGTTAATTGAATTAGAGAGCACTACAAGCTGCAATTATGCTCCTCAGGAAGCTGCTTTGTCCAGATCCATTTAATTCTATATTGGCTGAGCACTCCAATCCTGGCACAGGAGAGGGGGAATAGCTGACAACTCCCTGCAGAGGAGCCCATTTTCCAGCTCTTTAGGCTGAGCTGCCTGCTCACTCCAAACACTTGTGCTTTCATGCATAGATTTTCCATCACAAAAAAAAAAATACTTAGTGTAAGATTAATGATTCAGTAACCTCATGCTAGAATATCATTACCTGGGTTTGATAGGTGACCTTCTCATTCCCCTCAGTGATGCTTTCCTTATTTCATGAAATGGTTTCTATGCTTTTATTTTACAAGTAGCTAGGTCACTCATCTGGGGCATAGAGATTCTCAGAGAGCTTTGGTCATGAGCTTCTGTTGCACACCCATGTCCTGAAAGTGTGAGGTCTGACTCGTGTGGCATAGATTGAGCTTCTTACCACCTGTTCTTTCTGGCATTCCCTTCTCTTCTTCCTCATCAAGCTTCATTCTAAATTGTTTGGAGTGAGAAGTTCAGGTTGCAAGATGCAGCTAGGAAGAACCCCCCCACCCTCATATGTTTCCAACTGCTTCCATTCCATGTCAATCTTTGCATTTGGGAGTAGTGACATGAATATCTTCACTTTATCCTTGCTTCCACTGGCGTTAGTAGAACAGGGCTGTTGAGGCCATCAGGTAATCTGCAGAAGTCTGCTCAGCACTAAGTAGCACTATGGTCCCAGTTCTGCTGGGCCTACTGTCTGCAGTGCACCTCTGTCCCAACTGGAAACTGCTCTGGGTGATGCAGCTCTTGTTTCTCTAGAAACAAATAACCTGACCCTGCCATCTTTGAAGCACTCCAAGACCTGAGCAGAATTTGCCTGTTGCCTGGCTCTGACCTGGAGCCAGTCTTTCTGCAGCAGTGTTCCGTGTAGCTTGGAGTGATTGTGGACTTCATCTTGCAACACGTTGCTTATGAGCAGTGTGCTGATTAAGGCTACACACTCATGATCTCCTGGGGCCAAATTTAGAAGCAAATGCAAATAGAACATTATATATGTTAACTGTCATCTTTGCATTTATGTCATCTGTCATCTTCACCTCTTCCATGTGCTATCTATCTGATGAAGTGAGATGGTGGGAGGTAAAGATTTGTCTGACTTCAGAATTGTCTCATGGCTTCTTGAGCTGCGGAAGCATCATCAACTGTGAACTTCTTACTAGAAGCAAGGCCTCCAGGACTCTGCTCCTTTCTTACCAGCCGCAGAGAGCACTACCTTGCCTTTGTCCTGCTGGAGTCTTTGTTTTATTGAGGAAGTTGTTGCTTAGCAAGCAAAAGACTGAGCTTATCGATGTGGTGTGATAACATTTGCCATGCCATTTTCAGGGATTCATATTTTTATATTTCAGTTTCAGGCCCCTCACTACAAAAAAGACGATGGGGCCTTGGAATGTGCCCAGCCCTTATGAGGAGCACCTGAGGGAGCTGGGATTGTTTAGTCTGGAGAAGAGGAGGTTCAGAGGAGACATCATTGCACTCTTAACTACCTGAAGGGAGGTTGTGATGAGGAGGGGTTTGGCCTCTTCTCCCAGGTAACAAACAGGACCTGAGGAAATGGCTGCAGGTTGTACCAGAGGAGGTTTAGGTTAGACATGAGAAAAAACTTTTTCTTTCAGAGAGTGGTCAGGCACTGGAATGGCTGCCCAGGGAGGTGGTGGAGTTGCCATCCCTGGCAGTGTTCAAGAGGTGTCTGGATGAGGAGCTGCGAGATCTGGTTTAGTGCTTGTGGTAGCAGTGGTGATGGGAGGATGGTCGGATTGGATGATTTTGTAGGTCCTTTCCAACCTTGTGATTCTATGAGTCTATGAAAAGAGCAAAACTCCAAAATTCCTGTGCTCATCGAAGTTTGTCTGCCCTTCAGGCAATTGTGGAAGAGTAGATGAACAGAAAGATTGGATAGAGAAGAGGCAATGCCAGGAGTTAAACACAGCCTTCCTATCTTTCACCTTCAGGATGTGCCTTGATGAGTGGGAGGCAGTATGATTCTGAAGGCCCACAGGGCTGTACTGTCTGCTCTTTGGACCCTGATGTCGTGGAGCTAAGCTGCTTTTGATAAATACCTAACTCTAACATCCCACAGGAATGGTTAGCAGGCAAGCTGATGCCCTCAAGTTCGTGATGCTGGCACAAACCAGCTTTGATCCCATGGACAAGAAGAAAAAGGGACTGGACTTTGTGTGCTTGTTCCATTGGCATTCCTTGCATCACTGACTCACCAGCAAGATCTTTTGCAAACCTTCTTTTGTGTTGCTTTGAACATATTAGCTAATTAATACTTTAAGAATGATTTATCTTTCCCTTTCTGGTTTCAGGTCTTCAAAGCTGCTGCGTGCATTCTACATCCCTGTCCTCTCAGAAGGGTACATACAGTATGCAAACTATACTATTCTGAAATCCCGAAAATTGAAACAAACCAAGAGAAAAATGGGAGGCTAGCAACTGGGCTGTTACACCTGGGTAACAAAACCAACTGACACTCTGGGACAGCTGCCTAAGCCTTCTTCAGTTTCCTTTCTGAAAGATTGTGCTTGTAAGATCCACTAATAAAGATTTTCATGAAGTGATTTTACTCTACAAGCTTCCTGCTGTAAGGGTACATCATCTGCTTTCAGTTCTCAGAGCCAGGTGTCTGCTCTGTCTGCACAGAACCTATTGGTTTAGGACCAGCTGGAACATCCAGCACCACCTACAAACATATTATCTATACTGCTCCCTACTTATTATACCAGAAAAGAGAAAAATGGAAAATAAAAAGAAATTATAATATCAGGTTCTGTTCCAGGTTGTAGTCTGGCATGTGGAAAATCCAGCTTTACTCCCATCTCTCTTATCTTTATCTGTTTAAATGGTGTTCACTTTCTTCTAGGGATATTTTTTTTGGACAACAGGTCTTACAGTTGCTTTTTTGTTGTTCTTGCTTTTCCTTTTTAAACCATAAGGAAGGGGAAAAGAGGAAAACACTTGAAAGACAATTAACTGTGAAATGCACTGAATCTTGAATGAAGCACTGTACACCATGGAGAAACAGCTTGAAGGTGCTCAGTACAGAAGATGCCTTCAAGGAAAAACTTGCACTTTTGGGAAAAAAGAAGGCTACCACAAACTTAGGAATTGAGCCTATTATCTGTTTTCAGTGGGAGTGGGTTGCTTTTGTTGTATTTCACACTATGAAACACAAAGGATTTGCTCATTATTAATAATTTTTTAAGGGTATCTGTAAAATGCTTTCAGTTCTGAATACAGCATCTTAAATTTCTGGGTAAAGACAGAGATTAACAAAGGTTAATTTTTTTTTTTTAATCTGTTTTCTGAATCTACCGGGTAGTGTATTTATTCTATTGTTCTAATATGCTCCAGGGAATGCTGTATTTAATTTTGTCTTCATTTTAAAAGCATGCAGTATTGCAGGCTTAATGGAATTGTTTTTACCTGTATTCTTGGAACTATACAGGAACAGGATGGCAGGAGATTGGAGCAGAGAGGAAGTTTCCTTTGCAGCATCCTTGGCAGGCTGGTGGCCACCTGCAACCTTCAGGGATGGGGACAGCAGTTTGCAAATGGAGAGGTTTACTGCAAAGAATAAACTTGTTCTGTTAGGCTGACCTGTCTCTGGAACCTGTGGCTGTAAGAACTTATCCATAAGTGGGGTCACAGCCAACAGGTGGAACCTCTGCTTTCAGTCCCATTCCTCCCTTCCAGGCTCGCTTAACTGCCTCCTTTCACTTAGCCTTCCTGTCTTCAGTCTAGCAGAATTGACTGACAAATACATTATTTCTGTTGGTCCAAAGCAAATAGTTGTTCTCGTACAGAGACTGATGCAGAAGCATGGCTGTGTGGGCCTTATCCAGCAAGGGCAGCTCTGAGCTGGGAGCTGCTGAGAGGAAGACCTGCAGTCTTCTGCCACTCTTTTGGCAGGGAAATGGGTAATCTAATTTGTGTGAGAGTGGATAACAAGGCAGAACTGATAGCTGTAGGATTTTTTTTCTTTTTTTAGCATCATAAAAATGCCCTGGGTTTCTGGTCACAGCGTTTATCTCCATAGTATTTGGGCAGGGAGGTATTTTCTTCTAAATGCAGGCAAAGAAGAGTTTACAAGGTGCTTGCCTACAGACACGGAGCTGATAAAACTGCATCTTTACCCACCCCTGTTTACTCCTGGTATCATGTGAACTTCTTGTGAGTTTGCGGCCTATTCTCTAGAATCTCTGGGGATGCTTCTGTTCATGAGCAGAGCCCTTGTGCAGCTCAGACCTCCAGTGTCACATTCCAGAATTTGTTAAGACATTTCCTTGTCATGTTTGGTTAGCCCAGTGTCATCGCCTCTGTGCCAGATCCACCCCCCAAGGAGGAGAATGAGCTGGCTTTTTCCAGTCAATATTTCTTCTTTCACACAAGCTGTTCAAATACTGTCACTGTCTTGTTTTGATATTTGTTTCTCCTGTCTTGCTGGAGTCTTGCCCCAAAGCCTCCCACGTTGGCAGCTCTTGTTTGTTAGCAATGACTGATAGAAGGCAACGTAGTGGGAGCCTTCCAAGGATTGCCAGATCGTGTTTTCATTTTCTGTTGCATATGGAACATTTTTCAGTCGTTTGTTTGAAGAAAGAAGAGAGTTCGGGAAGAGGAAGTCATAGGATCATTTATTTATTCAGTCCTGTGGTGAAGTCTTAGTTCTGCTACAGTTTTTGAGAAAAATCCCATTGTCACTAGTGGAGTTTGTGTACGCTGTTATCAGGACGAGGGCATCCTAGGCCTGTTTTGGCCATTCTCACCTCTCCAATTTCCTGTCTGTTTTTCTGTGCTCTATCCCTGTGTCTTTGGTCTGCAGTCAAAGAACCATAGAACGGCTGAGGTTGGAGCCCACCCAGTGCCACCCCCGGCCATGGGCAGGGCTGCCCCCCACCAGCTCAGGCTGCCCAGGGCCCCATCCCACCTGGCCTCGAGTGCCTGCAGGGATGGGGCACCACAGCTCTCTGGGCAGCAGTGCCGTTCTTCACCAGCTCATTGCATGTGCTGGGGGTGAGTTCTGGCTACATTTTTTTCATGTCATCAGGTCTTTGGCTTGTGCACTGTTACCATGCTAGGCTGGTCTCTGCTGGTGACAATCCCATGAGGATTATCCCAGGACATGACAGTAAGAAGAGCACACTCAGCTGTAGTACAGATAAAGAGAAAAAATACTTGTGCAGCACATCCTGTGTATGAGATGGCCCCACTGTCCCAGGGGAAGTTGGACATGGCTTTGGGAAGAGTGGTGGAGATGGAGCCCAGATCACAGAAGGCAAGGTTAAGGAGGAAGAAGTACATGGGAGTGTGCATATGATGATCACAGACTACAGCTGTGATGACGAAGCCATTGCCCAGGAGGGCAGCCAGGTAGATGCCCAGGGAGAGCCAGAAGTGCAGGAGCTGCAGCTGCCGTGTGTCTGTGAATGCCAGGAGAAGGAACTTAGTGGTGGAGCTGCTGTTAGACATCTGCTCTGTCTGGGCACAGGGACCTGTCCAGGGAGAAAAGGCCATAACAAATTAGGAGATGCTTCTCTGATCACAGAAGACCCCCAATGTACCTTGTCTTTCAGAGAATATTGTGTCTCTCTCTTGATTAAGCTCTGGTTGGCACTAAGGTGATCACAGAGAACAGGAGCACTGCAGGAGTCTGTTCAGCCTACAGCAGTAGGTAAATAGGAACATGCAGTGACCTCAGAACATATCCACTCATAATACCCTCATGATATCAAAAGTCTTTCCAGCATTGTCCCTACCAATTCACCCAACTACAGGACAGCACCGTAAGGTTGGATTTCATTTATTTTAATTTAATTGCCTCACCACACCAGAGAAATGTTAAGGCAGAAAGCACTGGCATTGCTTTTGCACTCCAAGTGAAATCTTTTGGGTCCCAGTAGGCAAAGGGACTACCCTTACTGCAGAATGAAGAGAGCCACTCTGTCCATCAGCCATGGTCTCAGCTGTGCTGACACCTCTTTGAGAAGGATGATGATTACTCTTGTGTGTTTCCTTGAGAAGAACCTGCATACTGCTGAAAGCAGATAAATCCAAGGTTCCAAATGCAGAGGAACAAAACCCTCACCCAGCCTCATTTTAGCTGAGGAAGGTCTCAGTGCTCCTCTCCTAGGAGGAGACAGAGAGGACTCACTGTAAATTCCCATATAGAGCCATCTGTGGCTTTAGCACCAAGGTGACTCCTCCATGGGGCTAAGAGAGAACAGAGATACTACAAGAGAGGTGAGCCCTTCTGGAGGGCAACCTGCATCTCAACAAGAATCCCAGGGGAAGACAAGGGAATGTCTTGGAGACAGGGTGTCCTGAAGGAATGAACAGGTCCTTGTGAGCACCAGAGTGCAGTGCCAGAGATCCCTTCAGATCACTTCAGAAGAACCTTGATGGCATCAAGAAGGTGATGCTAGTGCAATCTGTAGGTCAAAGTGGAGGGGGAGGAAACAGGAAATTTTTGCAGTTCATCACCAACAATATTGATCTGTCATTGCAATGCTCTAGGAATCACATTCTCCTGTAGATTGATATTCCATACCCACGACACCTGCCTCCTCTCCACAGCAGGAATTTGAAGTCACAGACTTCAGAAAATGCCTTCCCCTTCAAGTATCTCATGCCTTCATCTTCTTCTTTAAATATACCCTCATAAATGCAATTCTCTACAACACCTTCTAATCTAAGTTAGAGGAAGAGGGAAAGACATCCTGACAGATGATAACAGTCCCTGGATGTGCCAGCTTTGCCCTTTGATAATCGCATATACATCGTCCTTCAACCCAACACTCACTGTGCTAGGATCCAAAGGTTCATCCTGTTCAGAGCTGTTCTCTATTGTTGCACTCTTTAAACCTCTCCCATTCCTCCTCTCTCCACACCACCTGCAGGCTGTGGCTCTGCCCTGCTGTGTGCCACATAGGAGCTGCTCCTGGGATTCCATGGTAAATAACAGAGATAGGGAGTAGCAGTGAGCTGTACAAATACAAAAACTCCTGGTGACACTTCATGTGCCAGACCTGATCCAAGGTGTCTGCACGCTGTAATGTAATAATTCTTGGAATATGGGCAACATCTGGGAACATCCTCTTGGAGCCTGTTGGGAAATCCTTTTGGCTAAGTGAAATGAAAGCAGATCCTGGTCATAGAATTATTTAGGTTGGAAAATGCCTCCAAGACCATCAACTCCAACAGTTAACACTGCAAAGTGCACCACTATACCAAGTCCCCCTAGGTACTACACTGCACATCTTGTAAATACATCCAGGAGTGGTGATACAGCTACTTCCCTGGGCAGCCTGTTCAGATCATTGATAAAGATATAAAAGAACCAGCCTCACTACTGAACTCCCTTCACCACAACTACCTGGGCCTGAGATGCAGACAGATTTTTACCCAGCAAAGCATATGCCTATATGAGCAGTTTATGCAGGAGAATGTGGGAGCTTCTCCAGGAGAAGTTTTACTAAAATATAGGTAGACAACATCCACAGCCTTTCCCACTAAACAGAGTGGCTTTCATAGCAGGAAATAAGGCTAGACAAGCAGGATCTACCTGTCATAAATCCATGCTGCCTGAGCCTGTCCACCTGCTTGTTCTATATGTGCTGTGTGATGGCACATGAGACGACCTAGGCCATAACCTTCCCCAGCACTGAAATCAGAATGACAGCCTTGTAGTTCCCTGCATATTTCTTCCAGCCCTGCTTGTAGATAAGCATCTTCTTAGCTGACCTCTAGTCAACTGGGACCTCCCCAGATAACCAGGATGGCTGACAAATGAGAGAAAATGTTTTGATGAGCACATTAGCCACCTTCTTTGGTACTCTTGGGTGGATCCCATCTGGTTTCATAAACCTGTGTGCATCTAAGAGTTCTTGCAAGTCGCTATCCATTTCTTCTTAGAATATAATGGCTGTTCCTGCTTCTCATCCCTATCTTCTAGCTCAGGATGCTGGATATCCAGAGAACAACTGGTATTTCTACTAAGGACTGAGGCAAAGAAGGCATAAAGTATCTCATCCTTCATCACTGTATTTACCCCCACAGCCAATAAAGAATAGAGGTTCTTCTTAGTCCTTCTTTAGTTGCTGATGTAATTACAGAAACATTTTTGTGGTCTTAAATGGCGGTAGCCAGATAAAGCTCCAGCTAGGTTTTGTCCCTTTTCATTTTAGATGTACTGAGGGACATGATTTAGTGAGAAATATTGATGATACGTGGATGGTTGGACTGGATGATCTTAGAGATCCAAGATTCCAATCTCAAGATCTCAAGATTCCAATCTTGGTGATACTATGATTCTATGATTTTCTCGCTGCATAGACTCACGATCTCTTTGTAGTCCTCCTGAGTGGCTTGCCCCTTCTTCCAAAGACCATGAACTCTCTGTCTCTTCCTCAGTTTTAGCTTTCTGCTCAGCTAGGCTGGTCTTCTTCCCTGCCAGCTCATCTTTTGGCACGTGGGGATGGCCTGTTTCTGAACCTTAGTATTTCCTTCTTGAAGAGTGTCCAGCCTTCCTGAAGACCTTTGACCATCAGGAAAATACCCAAAGGACTCTGTCAACCAGTCTCCTAAACAGGCTGAAGTTTGCCCTCCAGGAATCCAATGAGGCAGTTCTGCTAACTTCCCTCTTCGTTTTTCCAAGGATCAAAAACTATTAGTTTGTGACTGCCATGCTCAAAACAGCCTTCAACCTTCACATCACCCACAAGTCCTTCTCTGTGCACAAGCAAAAGTTCCAACAACATGTCTCCCCAGGTTGGCTCACTCACCAGCTGTGTCAGAAAGTTATCTTCCACACATTTCAGAAACCTCCTAGACTGTTTTCTCCCTGCTGTTTTCTATTTCCACCAGATACCTGGTCAGTTGAAGCTTCCCATGAGAACAAGGGCTAGTGACTGTGAGACAGCTACTTATACAGTGCTGCACCTGTCTCTTCATCCTGGTTGGGTGGTCTATAACAGACTCCCACATGACATCTACCTTGCTGGCCATCCTGGTTCTACTCATAAATACTCAACCCTATCGTCACCGTCATTAGGCTACAGGCAATCAAAAACTCCCTTACATGGTTACCTTGTTGACTCTCCTTGCTAGCCTGTCCTTTCCAAAATATTTATAGCCATCCACTGCAGCACTCCTGTCATGAAAGTAATTCCACCATGTTTCTGTGACGACAACTAGATCATAGTTTTCCCTGGCTCAATGGCTTCCAGCTCCTCCCATTTGTTGCTCACACTGCATGCATCTATGTAGATGCACTTCATCTGGGTTAATGATCTCCCTTCAAGAAAATGATGAGAAGCTCTAATTCCTTCTCTTCTCCAGACTGAACAATCCCAGTTCCCTCAGGCACTTCCCATAAGACTTGAGCTGCAGACCCTTCACAGCTCCACTGCCCTTCTCTGCAACTCCGTCCCGTTGGCCTCAGCCCAGCGATCGGCCTGTCCAGGTCCCTCTGTAGGGCTGCCTGCCCTCAGGCAGATCCACGCTTCCCCCCAGCGTGGTGCTGTCTGCAAACTTGCTGGGGTGTACTCAGTTCTGACATCCAGGTCAGAGCAGAACAGATATTAAGCAGATCCCTGGGGAACACCACTGGTGACCAGTTACCAGCTGGATGCAACTCCATTCACCACCACTCTCTGGGCCCAGCCCTCCAGCCAGTTCTTTATCCAGCACTGTGGGCACCTTTCCAGGCCATGGGCTGCAGCTTCTCCAGGAGAATACTGTACAAAGTATAGCAGTTTCTCAACACCTAGGACTTAGATGATACTGAAGCTGTTACTTTCATTACCCTACATGTGTCTGACACCTTCACTTGTGGTGCATTTTTGTTAAAATTGATGAAGGAACACCAAGGGAACAAGAAATTCATCTTGGGCTACCTCAGATGCTCTGGAGTACCAAAGAAATAAAGCTCCACAAGATAAATTTTCCTCAAAGTCAGACTTGGAAATCAAACTGAATAGAGAATAACATCCGAGCAGTATCACCCATGTGAGTTAAAAATGTTATTTAAATAGAAGCATTTTAGGGTAACTGATACATTGCCATGGTGTGATACAAAACAGGGTACACCAGATACATCCTGGAGCAGCTGCTGGAGACAAAGTGGACTTCTAAAAGTTAGAAGAACTCAGAAGTTCCCAGGCAATGTTATTATCACAATATACTCTTAAGTTATCCACCAGTTCCTTTTTGAATAATACAGACAAGTAAGCAGTTAAGGCATTTTTATTTTTTTTTATCTGAGCTCAAAGATCTGTTTACCATGAAGGGATTCATACCATAAAAATGACCAACCAAGGATATCAGAAATCATAGAATTATATGATCATAAAAAGTTTTGGGTTGGAAGAGATCTCAATGACATCTAATTCCAACGCCCCACAATGCATGGGGACACCTTCCACCAGACCAGATTGCCCAAAGCCTCATCCAATCTAGCCTTGAGCAATTACAGGGAGAGGACAACTGCAGCTTCTCTAGATAAGCCATTCCTGTGCTAAGCTGTACTGAGGGACAAAGGAATGAAGCAGAGCTGGCAATTCTTTAAGGAGAGTATTCTTAGAGCACCAGAGCTCTCCATCCCCAAGCGTGTGAACTGAAACAGGGGAGGCAGGAAACCAGCATGGCTGAAGGACATTCTGGTCCAACTGTGGGATAAGAAGGAAATGCACTGTGGGATCAGGGGTGGGTGGCGTGGGAAGAATATAAGGATGCAACCTAGATGTGCAGATCAGGAAACCAGGGAGCACATGGAACTGAACTTGGGAAGGGATGTGAAAAATAACAAGAGATTCTACAGGTACATTGGTCAGAAGGGAAAGGCCATGGAGTGCCCCTCGCTCTGGTACATGAGAAGGGAGAAATGGCAACAGTGGACACAAGGAAGGCTAAGGTATTTGAGGTCTTCATCTCAGCATTCAGAGGCAGCCAAGATTCCTACATCTCTCAAGTTCCTGGACCTCTACAGGAGGACTGGGGGAGCAAAATCCCTCCCACTGTAAGAGAAGAGCAATTTTAAGACTGCCTGATCAGCACCAGCTTTGTTTCAGAAGAAAACAGGGAGTAAAACAAAGTGATATTCTGTAGTCACATTTACTTGTGTCAGTTTGCATTAGCAAACAATACCGAGAAATGGTAATGGGGAACGTAGCAATTGGAGAGATCAATGCAATGGGAAAGGGGTTACAAAGGGGTGCAGTGACAAAAGGGCTGGCACAAGAGAGAGGTGCTACAAGGGAAGGGAAAAAGATTGCTCACCTGTACCTGAAGAATCTAGGTTTGCAAATGAAAGCTTCACTGAGGAATATCCAAGAAGAGATAGCAGTCAGCAGTTGGTCACAGTCAGCCCTTAAATGAGGTCTAAGAGAGGTGCAGCCAGGCTCCACCCCTTCCTGTCACATAGGTAAATTGCTTTCACCTGTGCTCCCAGGGCTGACTGGGACTTTTGCCCAAGTGCTCAATCAGTGGTTGAGGCTGTGACTCAGTAGTTACCATACAGGGAGTTATCGCAGGTCAGTTTTCATTCCCATGAAGCTGTCTGCATATGGATGTTTTGCTCTGGACATTTTGTGGCAGCTTACTAGTTACGAAAACTTTTTACTTGGCCCTATGTTTAAGGAATGCATCTTTTTACTATTTATTTCCTAGTTTTGGGATAGTGCTGTGTGGACTGTGCTGATCCTTGGCTCATACTGTAAACTGAGGATCTCTACATAGCTTCATAATGGCCAGGGCTGGCATGGCATAGAGTGTGCAGATTCACATATTCTGCATAAATTTTTCCTTAGGTTTACACAGAACATACACGTTTCAGTTCCCTCACTCCCACAGCAGCATGATGAAGAGAATAGAAAGATCAAAAGCAAAAGAACTCATGTTGAGATAAAGACAGTTTAGTAAGTGAGGAAAGAGGAAAAAAAACCCCATGAATTATGTATAGGTAATAACTTCTGATGTAAAGATAATCACCATCTTCCACAAGTAATCATCCAGTTAATTTCTAAGCAGCTTTTACCTTAAAAGACAACATCCCCTGACCCCATCCCTAACTTCTCCAAGTTCTTCCCCTCCTCTCCTCCCTCCCCCCCCCTTCTGTTCATCAGCTGTCCTGGCTGTATCCCTTGCCCACCCCCTGTAGCATGGGGAAGTTCAGATCCTGAAGATGATGGGCTCTACAAAACAGCCTAGGAGGGAATTCGCTGCTTCCAGACATTCATCCAGATGGAACTCTGTAAGCAGAATGAAAATGGTGAGAGGGTACACTACTCAGAAAGAGAAGATAGTGTGTATTGACTGTCCTATAGACTGCCACACAGGAGCAGGGGAAAGAGGAACATGGAAATTGGTTGTGCATTTTCTGGGAAAGGCCCATAGTATGAATCTTACCAGTTCTGTCCCACAGCCACCTACGAGCTTTGGCCTCCAGAAGTTCTGACCAGGATACTCTCCATTTATACTGGTGCAACCACACTAAGGCCAAAACTGTGGCCAAAACTGGCTTCACATCCTATTGGTGGGGAGGAGAGAGGGAAGAGATTGAACAATTAGTGGGAAGAAAGATAAATAAACCTTTGGACAAAGCTTCGTCTGAAAAAAAGACTTCCACACACACAAATTTATTTAGGCTTCTAAAACCATCAAAGCCAGGAAGTTTTCAGATCATAGAATCATACACTCATAGTCTCATAGATTTAGACATGGATTTATAGAATCACAGAATCATGGAATGGCTTGGGTTGGAAAAGACATTAAAGATCATCTAATTCCAACCCCCTGGCCATGGGCAGGGCCCCCATCCACCTGATCAGGCTGCTCAGGATCCCATCCAATCTGACTTTGAATGCCTCTAGGGATGGGGCTTCCAAAGCTTCTATGGGAAGCCTGTGCCAGAGCTTCATCACCTTCTGAGTAAAAAGTTTCCTCCTAACACCTTATCTAAATCTCCCCTTTTTAGTTTAAAAACATTGCCTCTTGTCCTATTACTATCAGACCATGAAAAAGTCACCTGTGGTGATCCAATCTTTCCTTTCCACAAGTAAAGAGGTTCTATATACTGAAGGTTTTCATCTCCTGTCTGTTCAACTCAGACTGTAAACTTGGAGCTAAGAAAAGGTCATCTTGTGACATTTCCCCATACTTGACACTGATCTACTTACCTTACTGAGACTTTGTCCCTCAACATCAGCCTTCCTGAGCCCCAAGGCAGAGATCAGGGCTGAGGTGAGGGCCCAGGACCCATTTGCTTTCTGGAGTGCCACTACTACCCTGATACTCGAGAAGTTACACAGTTTTGTTGACAGTGGTGAAATTGTCCAGTCCCAACTGGTGTTAAAAGCTGTTGGTTCTTCCATCATCTGCTCTTCAGGGGAAGACTCCTGCTCTGGAAAACAGAAATATTTACATAGTCCCTTTGAGATAAGCACTGGCTAGTCAGTTCAACAAAGGACACTTCATGGTTGATGTTTGTTACAGGGGGAAGATGTCTTCACCCACAGGAAGCATCATGCCAGTGGGCTCTGATCCTGTTAGGAGATTTCAACCACCTAGACATCTTCTGGAAGAAAGGTACAGGAAGTTGCAAGCAGCCTAGGAGACCCCTGGGACTCTCACACTCCTGGGTTGTGTTGAGGATAGATTCTTAATCCAGAGGATAGAAAGCCCAGTCAACAAGAGACGTGTTACTGTGTTACAACAATACAGAGAACTCAGTGAAGAGGGCTGAATGTAGCATCATGCCCCAGTAGAAGTGATGATTTTGAGGAGTATAGGCCAGGCTAAAAGGCAAGACCCTAAACCTCAGGTAGGCAAACTTTCAGTTATTTGAAGCATTGATGGGTGGGATCTCCTGGGAAATTGCTTTCAGCAATAAAGAAGCAGAAGAGATCTTAGATATATTTAAAGACATTTTTCTTAGGGTACAAGAAGCTCTCAATTCCAACGTACAAGAAATTGGCAATGGAAAAGAAAGACCAGTGTGACTGAGTCAGGACTACTTCTTTGTGAAGCTAAAATTAAAAAAAAAAAAAAAGGAAATGTGTACACAGTGGGTTGTAGATCCCAGGAAGATTACAGGGATACAAACTGGAACACAGGAGGTTCCATCTGAACATGAGGAAACATTTCTTTGCTATGTAGGTGACAGAGCGCTGGAACAGGTATTCAGAGAGGCTGTGGAGTATCCCTCTGTGGGAATACTTGAAAGTCTTCTATACGTGGTCCTGGGCAATCAGATTTAGTGACCCTGTATGAGGAGGGAATTAGGACTGGATGACCTCCAGATGTCCCTTGCAACCTCAACCATTCTGTGATTCTATCCAGAGAGAAAATTAGAAAAGCCAAAGCACAGTTAGAACTGAGCTTGGCCACTAAGGTAAAGGAAAACAGTAAATGCTTTTATAAACACATTAATAGCAAAAGGAAGGCTAGGGAGAATCTCCATCCCTTGTTGGATGCCGAGGGCAACCTGGTCACCAAGGATAGGGATAAGGCTGAGGTACTTAATGCCTTCTTTGCCTTAGTCCTTAATAGTAAGACTTGCTACTCCCTGGGAACGCAGCCCTCTGCGCTGGTAGATAAGGATGGGGAACAGAATAAGCCCTTCATGATCCATGACGAGATAGTTTTGAACCTGCTGCGAAAGCTGGATGCTTAGAAGTCCATGGGACCAGATGGATTGCACCCTAGAGTGCTGAAGGAGTTGGCAGATGTGATTGCCAAGCCACTGTCCATCATTTTTCAGCAGTCCTGGCTAACCGGGGATGTCCCAGTGGATTGGAAACTGGCAAATGTGACGCCCATCTTCAGAAAGGGACGGAAAGATAATCTTGGTATCTACAGGCCTATCAGTCTCACCTCCGTGCCTGGGAAGGTTATGGAACGAATAATCTCGGGAACCATCATGGACCAATTAAAGGTCAACCAGGAGATCAGGCCCAGTCAGCATGGGTTTATGAATGGTAGATCCTGTCTGACAAACCTGATTTTGTTCTATGACAAGGTGACCCGCTTAGTGGATGAGGGTCAGGCTGTCGATGTGGTCTACCTGGACTTCAGTAAGGCCTTGGACACTGTCCCCCATAACATTCTCATGGAGAAGCTGGCTGCCCATGGTCTGAATGGGTGTACTTTCTGCTGGGTGAAGCACTGGCTGGATGGCCGGGCCCAAAGAATTGTGGTCAATGGAGTTGGATCTAGTTGGCAGCCGGTCACGAGTGGTATCCCCCAAGGCTCAGTACTGGGGCCGCTTCTGTTTAACATCTTCATTAATGATCTTGATGAGGGCATTGAGTGCACCCTCAGTAAGTTTGCAGACGACACCAAGCTGGGAGGGAGTGTTGATCTGCCAGAGGGGAGAAGGGCACTGCAGAGGGACCTGGACAGACTAGATCTATGGGTCAAGGTTAACGGCATGAGTTTCAATAGGGCCAAGTGTCCGGTCCTGCATTTTGGTCACAACAACCCCAGGCAACCCTACAGGCTTCGGGAGGTGTGGCTGGAAGGCTGCCTGATGGAAAGGGACCTTGGTGCTCTGATGGACAGTCAGCTGAACATGAGCCAGCAGTGTGCCTAGGTGGCCAAGAAGGCCAATGGCATCCTGGCTTGTATCAGGAATGGTGTGGTGAGCAGGATCAGGCAAGTCATCCTGCCCTGTACTCGGCATTGGTGAGGCCTCACCTCGAGTGCTGTGTTCAGTTTTGGGCACCTCAGTACAGAGAAGGGCAACGAGGCTAGTGAAGGGCTTGGAGAGTCAGCCCTATGAGGAGAGGCTGAGGGAGCTGGGGCTGTTTAGTCTGGCGAAAAGGCGGCTGAGGGGAGACCTTATTACTCTCTTCCAGTACCTGAAAGGTGCTTACAGTGAGAGCGGGGTAGGTCTCTTCTCACTGGTGACAGGTGACAAGACGAGGGGAAATGGCCTCAAGTTGCGCCAAGGTAAGTTTAGGTTGGACGTTAGGAAACACTTCTTTACTGAAAGGATGGTTAAACATTGGAATAGACTCCCCAGGGAGGTGGTTGAGTCACCACCCCTGGATGTGTTTAAGAGCCGTTTGGATGTGGTGCTCGGAGATATGATTTAGCAGAGGGTTGTTAGAGTTAGGGTACTATAGTTAGGCTGTGGTTGGACTCGATGATCCTTGAGGTCCCTTCCAACCTGAGTAATTCTATGGTTCTATGATTCTCATTTGCATCAAGTATGACCCATTCTTCTTAGCTTCCCACCTTATATTTTCTCAATCCATCCACCTTATTTTGTCAATCCATAGAAGAAATCCAATCAAGAGAACTACCCGCCAGATTTCTAGAACTCTGAAGAGATCATGTTTCTGCAGCAGTACAGTTATCCTCCTATCTGTACCCCATTCTCTGTGCATTTCTCTACAAACATTTGAGATGCCTCCAATATCACATGGCTTTTTCAGGGGAAATGTGACAACCTCCTCTGTCTCCTAAACATCTGCTCTATCCCTTGTGCCCTCAATTGTCTTCTGGTCTTCCCCATTGCACTTACTTTGCATTCTTCTTCATTAGAAGAGCAAACATATTTGCAGAAGTAATGTAGGCTCTGATGGTTTTCAGTCTCTCCACCAGCGCTCCAGTTTATTCCTGGTAGTGTCATTGCTGTCCACATGAAAGAGCAGTGATAGGCCCATGAGCCAAAAGAACCTTGACAGCATCTAAAAGTTCCTTGGTCCTGACCTCTGAGAAGCAACATGCCTTCAGAAATATCAAGCTGAGTTACCAGCTGAGTACCCCCATACGCTGCAGGAGAGAGTTTCCAGTAACTATTACATGTCTTTTCCCCTCTACTTGGACACCAGATTCAGGCTCATCTAATTCTGGATGCCTCACCTGAAAGTCCTTTTTTGTCCTCATCAGTGTCTCAGGCACTATCTCTATTCTGTGGTTCATAGAATAGAATCATAGAATGAGTTGAGTTGAAAGGGCCCTTAAAGACCTTCTATTTCCAATCCCTCCACCCATGGGCAGAGTTTCCAACCACCAGCTCAGGCTGCCCAGGGCTCCACCCAAACTGGCTTTGAATGCCTCCAGGGATGAGGCATCCACAGCTTCTCAGGGCAACCTGTTCCAGTGCTTCATAACACTCTGAGTAAAGAATTTCCTCCTAATATCTAACCTAAATTCCCTTCTCTTAGTCTAAAACCATCACCTTTCACTATCAGGCCATGTAAAAAGTTGTTTTTTTATAAGCTTCCTTTAAGTACTGTAAGGCTGCAGTGTGATCTCCTTGAAGCCTTCCCCAGTCTGAGCAACTCCAACTGTCTCAGTCATTCTTTGTACTCCAGCCCTATGATTGTCTCTGTGGCCCTCCCGTGGATTTACTCTAACAACTACTTTTTCTTTCTTGTGCTGGAAGCCCCAGATCTGGATGTAGTTCTCCAGATGGAGCCTCACAAGAGCAGAGCAAAACAGGATAATCACTTCCCTCATCCTCCTGGCCATGTCTCTTGTGATGCAGTCCAGGATACAGTTGGCTTCTGTGCTTCCTGACACTCCTGGCTTGTGTCAATCAATTCACCAGAACCCCCAAGTACATCTATGCAAGAGAAGTTCTCCACGAGTTCTTCTCCCAGTCTGTACATGCCGTGCATTTCCCTAATCCAGGTGCAGCACCTTGCACTTGGTCTTACTGAACCTCATTCAGTTCATTCAGGTCCAGTTTGTCCAGGTCCAGCACCTTTTGATGTCATCTGCAAACTTGCTGAGGGTGTACTCGATCCCACTGCCTGTATAATTGGTAAAGATGCCAAAGAGTACATGTCTGAAGATGAACACCCATGGACAACACTTGCCACTGGCCTCCACCTGGACAAAGAGCCACTGACAACACCACTTTGGCTGTGACCATCCAACCAATTACTTGTCCACTGAATAGTAAATTCTTCAGATCCATATCTCACCTAAATAGAGATAAGAATGTGATGTGGGACCATGTTAAAGGCTTTGTAGAAGTGGAAGTAGATGACATCAGTAGCTCTTGCTTTGTCCACTGATGCCATCACTCCATCACAGAGTGCCACCAGATTGGTAAGACACTATCCTGCCCTTGGTGAAGCTGTGCTGGATGTCTCAGATCACCTCCTCATCTCTCAAATGCTTTAATATGTCTTCCAGGAGGTCTGTTCCATGGTCTTCCCAGGCACAGAAGTGAGGCTCACCAGTTTGTAGTTTTGCCAGTCTTCTTTTCTACCCTTTTTACAAATAGGAGTGAATGTTTCCCTTTTTCCCGTCACTGAGGCCTTCATCTGACAGCCACAACTTCTTAAATGTGATGGAGAGTGTCCTGGCAACTACACCAATCAGTTCCTTGGAGACCTTGCGATGGAAATCATCGGCCCCCATAGTCTTGTACATAGGTCACTCCAAAAGTGGACCCCTCAAACCCATATTTCTCCAATTTAAAGATAAGGATGTGGTGCAAGACCCTGAAGATGTTTTGTGACAAACTTAGAACTGTAGAATATTCTGAGCTGGAATAGAGTGATAAGATAGCTGGAGCTCACATTAATTCAAGGAACTAGTTGGTTCTTAGTTTCTTGCCCAGAGTGGAGAGGTAGAAATTTTTTTTGGCTATCTCTCCATCCATCCCCAGAGCACTGACAATCAGGAGGTCTGGTGAAAAAATAAATGCTGAAAGGAGAGTTTAACCCCTGTGCAATACATCAGAGAATCCCCTGATAAGAACTTTCTCCTTACCTTTACAGTGTGCTGAAAGCTGGGACAATACCTCAGTGTGAGAGGCCTTCGGACTCAGCGTCTCGAGACAGAGCTGGAACTTCTGGACCATCCAAAATTTGGTGGACTTGAACCATACAGGTCTGGAGCCACACAACCAGAGGAGCTGGCAGGGAACCAGATTGCAAGAGGGAGAAAGAAGCATGGAAGGATCTGCAAGCAAAGAATCTGGAGGTGGAGGCAAGAAGAGGGGCAGTGGGAGTTAGTCTCATGCATTTTAGAGAGGCAAAAAGCTGGTCAGGCCCACAGGATATGGGGCTGCTGATGGTGAGGAGTCATCAGACCAGCAAGTCTCACCTTCCCCTCCCAGTCCTATCCCTGCTTTTTCTGTCCTTACCACGGTGCCCAGTATCCCTCTGTTCCATGCGTACTGCCACAACTGATGTGAAGGCAGAGGGGACCCCCAGGCTGAGGCTGAGCTTAACTGCACTGTGCCAGATGTCTTCCATTTCTGACTTGCTTGTCTCCTGCCAGGCCAGTTTCCACAGCAGATGCATCATGGCTATGCGGTGCACAGGAAACCTGCTGGGGAATTAGTCCTTGTTTCCATGCTGAGGAGGGAGGTGAGACATGAATGAGACACAGACTAAAGAGCAGGGGGCAGTGGTCACCCAGGTCCTCTTCCTGGTCAAGGCAGAGGGGACAAGGTGTGAGTACTGCATATCCAGAGTCTCTTCCCTTCTCAGGGTGTGCATGCAAATGATACTTGCTTTCCTTCTTCCAACCCTAAACAATATCCCTCTGCCTTGTGGGCAATGGTATTACCCTCTTACCTGTCATCTGCTGATGGGGACATTGAGAACCTGAGTGTGTAATGAAAGGGCTGGCTGCCCACACGATACTGAAGGGTCACAGTTGCCACATCCGCCTCTGGATCCTGGTGGCACAAGTAAAAGAACCACAGAAAAGTTCATCTGCAGGGCACTGGGGGACTGGCTACTTAGGTTCACTCACTGATACACTAGATTAGTAGATATCTATTGTAGGAGCAGAGGCTCCTACATCTGAGGGAAAGAAAGGGACTCACAGAGGCATGATACTGGTTTCGCCCCATCTAGCAGAGGTGAAGGACTCTCGGCATTGAGGAGGTGAAACAGGGAGTGAGTGGGTCCTTTAGTTCTGCCTGGGAACATATGATTCCTGGATCCGAGCAGTCACTTTACCTGTGCTTGCCCATGGATCTGGGCATAGATGATGCTCTGATGTCCCTGGAAGATCCTCTCAGGAGCTTTTCTGATCACTGTCACCTCCAAGCCTGGTGGAAGGTCCCAGTGTAGTGAGATCTCACTTGCCAGGGGCTGCAGGGCCTGCTGCAGGCATTTCACTGCCTGATGAGGAGATGCAAAGAAAACATACCACTGGAGAGAGTCTCTGAATTGAGGTGGATGATGGTATTTAGATTTCCTTGCACATCTAGGGGAGCTGTAGGAAGTGTTCAATAGAACAGGGGGAACACTGAAAGTAGAAGCATCTGGATCATTACCTCGGATGTCATGGTCATCTTGGAGTGGATGCACACACATTTGCCTTTGGTCTCCAGAGCAATGGCCTGGGAAATGTAAAAGCTCTCACACTTGTCTGTAGGAAAACAGAAACACCTGTACAGAAAATGAGAGGAAGGTTAGAGAGGGAAGAGGAAGAATGCTGAGAAGAGCCTGACAAATTCTGAAAGAAGGACTACTAGAGGAAGAGTATAGATGGTCTCAGGGAGGTAAGACAAATGTGTGTGGATATCACTGATGAAATCCCATCAAGGCAAAGAGAAGAACTGTGACAGATGAGGATCTGAGAGAATGTTTGGAAGACTGACAGGGGGAGTCACCATGCTGGGGGACAGGAATAGGGCTCCCTCATTACCGATGGTAGTCCCGGTAACGGTGAACCTCAGCCATGATAGCTTGCTCTTCACTGGAGACCTTCCTTTGGATGAATATGAAGAGCTGAGGTAGAGAAGAGGGGATCGAAGATTTCATGGCTCCCCACAGAGGAAAGACACCCTTCTAAAATGCAGGCAGCTTTCCCCAACTCACTCCCTTACTCTCTGCCTACTCGCCTTAAAACAGGGAGAGAAAGAGATTGTGTATCTCCTGTCATTAACATCAGGACATCTCTCAGCACAAAGTGGCCCCCCACAAGGAAGACCCATCTTCCCCAGGTGCAGGTACTTACAGAAACCACAGAAACTCTCCAAAGCTGCCCACCCAAAGATGGTGTCACTTTCTGCCATGAGAGTGTCCCAGTGGCAACTCTCAATACAAAAGTTAGCAGAATGACTCATGTTGAGCTCTAAAATCTACCCTTGCCCCACTGTTTACACCCATTCACCCCGACAACCCTCTGCCCCTGCTACCTGGCGAGGAAGTCCACGAAGGAGAGGGGTGCTGTAGATAGACCTTAGGAGACCCAGGAGATCACAGCCCCCAAGATCAGGGCAGATGGAAGAGATGCGTCCCACAGCATTGTCCATGGTTTCCTGCGTGTATTCCACACTTTGCCTACGGTGTGTGCAGTGTGTTAGAGAGGAAGAATCTGGTCCACAGCTATCCCCATATGACCATTCCCTACCTCACTACCAGTATTCTAGAAGCAAGCTGAAAGGAGAACTACTCTATCATTGCATCTAAATGATCCTGCTCTATAGCTGGCATGTAGAAAGTGTTTATCCTATACTTTCACTTAGAAAAATCATACTGCGTTTGCCCTTGCCGTATCATCACCCCCAACTCACGGATAGAAGACTTTGAAAGTGGCCCCAAAACTGTAGATGTTGAAGTAGCAACCCAGAGGCAAACTCTTGAGGAGGAAGAGCAGTGTGTTCTGGGGACAGGAAGAGGAATGGGCAGAGCTCAGTTGAGGAATCAAGGCAGAACCTCTGCCCCCATAAAGCAGCTTGACTGCCGACTATCTAGCCATAAGAAATAAGGGAAGTCCATAGTGATGGCATTCTCAGATGGTACCTGTGCATCCTGGTAGAGACTGCAGTCCATGAGAAAGAGGAATTCCCCAAGATGGCCTGGGCTGGGCATCACTTCAGGAATGCTGGGTTTCAGTGTCACCATCACCACAGGGTCCCCCAGCAGAGAACCTGAAGTGTGTGAGGGAAAGGAGGAGGATTCTTAGGTTGCAACACTTTTTCTTGTTTCTTTGCTTTTGTCATACACATTGCCCTCAGCTCCAGCTTATGATACTAAATGAGAAAGAGCTGTTGACTCCCTTCATCATAGAGAGGCCTTGGAAAGACACTGTGATATACTAGAGTGCTGGGCAACCACCAATTGTATGAAATTTAAGAAGCAGACTGCTGGATTTTGCAACTGGGATAGGATCATCTTAGATGGATGTACAGACTTACAGATGAGAAGATGGAGAACAGCCCTATAGAAAAGGATCTGGTGATTCTGGTCAGTGACAAGCTGATGATCAGCTATGCAGTATGCCCTGGCTGCCAAAAGGGCCAGTTGTAGCTGGGGGCGCGGCATGGAGCTGTGTCACAGAAGGGTCAGGCTGGGGGTTAGGAACAAGTTCTACACCAGAGGGTGGTGGGCATAGATCAGGCTCTGCAGGGCAGTGGTCACAGCACCAAGCTGTGAGTTCAGAGTTCAAGAACCATTTGGACAACACTCACAGGCATATGGTTTAATTTTAGGTAGTCCTGTGTGGAAGCATGAGCTGGACATGAGCGTGGGCCCCTTCCAACTCTGGATACTCTGTGATTCTATAATTTGATAAACTTATTGCTCGAATGTTCCTCAGATTCTTCAAGTCTCCCCAGCACCTGGTGCTCAGTTCTGCCCTCCACACTCACCAGGTGCAGCTTTGGGGTCTCTGCTCTCCACCACAGCACTGAGATTGTGAGGTCCTCCATAATACACCAACAATTCCAATTTATCAGAGAGACAGGGTGATGATTTCAATGAAACCTGAGAACAAGTGGGATGTGTGGAGGAAAAAGAATCATCAGCAGACTGCAGACCCTTCATTTCTTTCCTCCTTTGAAACTGGCATCTTTCAGGGCCAAACCTCAGCAGATGTCCAATCTGGAGCTGTGTACTGCAGAGGGGTGCAGCTGCTGTTAACATCGATATGTGACACACCACGGGCTGACTGCAGACGGATTCTGAAGTACAGATTTTCTGATATCTCCTCTTCAGATAGGTACTGTCCTGTAGGGACAAAGAGGTGTGTGAAGTTGAAAGGGAAGAACCTATGGCAGCAGACAGTGATTGTGGGGTGATGAGAGAAGCCTGGACAAATTGTAAGACAGGTCTACTAGGGGAAGAATACAGGTAGTCTTAGTGAGGTAAGACAGGTGTGTGTGGAGGTCATTGATGAAGCCCCTTCAAGGCAAAGAGAAGAACTGGGAAAGACAAGGAGTTAGGAGAATGTTTGGAAGATTGACAGGGAGAGTCACCATGTTGGGGGACAGGAACAGGGTTCCCTCACTCCCAATGGCCTGGGTAACAATACTCATTTAAGTCCTTTCCTCAGAGGGCAGTTAGGCGCTGGCACTGCTGCCCAGAGAGCTGTGGTGCCCCATCCCTGCAGGCACTCAAGGCCAGGTGGGATGGGGCCCTGGGCAGCCTGAGCTGGTGGGTGAGAATCAGCAAATGGCCAGGGGGTTGGAACTAGATGATCTCTGAGGTCCCTTCTGACCCAATCTATTATATGATTTTATGATTCTATGATCTGTCATGGGGGCTGTGCATAGGGATCTGCAGGGATCTCCTGCCTGGGGATATATGGGGATAATTGGAGGACTTCTAATTGGCACATATGAGGGAGAATTTTTAGGTTCTCTAACTGTGCCATGTATTTAGGTATGGGATCCTTCCCAGAGGGATACTTGAGAGAAGTGTGCTCCTCCCAGATGGATACACTTGTGGGATCACTCACTGATGAATTTTTGTTGGGGAAATAGCTTCTTTGGCCAGCAAAACTTGGCAGCTCCATCAGGATGCAGTGGAAGCTCCTGGACATAGCACAGGCTGATGGCCACCTCTCCATTAGGAGGCACAGTCCCCAAAAAACAAGCGAACACTGGACCCCAAAGATCCCACTGATCCTGCAGATATCTCAAATTTTCCATGCCTGGAGTGGCTTTGTACAGCTGCTGTGCCTGCCACAAAAAAAAAAAAAAAAAGGAGAAAAAACATGTCGCTGAGGTCTCACATAGATTTCATTCTCTTATCTCCAAACTTAACTCCAGGTCCAGTCCACCTCCCCCTGACTCCATTGGAGTACCTCCTTCTTGTCCCAGAGCATTGCTTCAACACGAGTGTCCCCCATAGTGGCATGGAAGGTGTGTACAACAGTGTCAGAGTCCACAGGAAAGATGAACATGATCTCCCTAGAGATTTGCTGCTTATTGCAGAAGAACATCTCAGATACCACATCAGCCACAAAGTCCTGGATGGTTACATTTACTGTCATAGATTCAAGCTCCATTTCAGGATAGGAAGAAAAGAACCATGTTCCTCTTGAGAACAAGCCTGAGGAAGACACAGCAGTTGTAAGACTCCCTGAATGCCTGTAGAGAATTTAACTTTCAAGTGTCTGCTTGCAATGGTCTACAGCTGTGTGCTCAAACCTGCCACAGAAATGCTGTTGCAGAACTGACAAATAGCAACAGAAGGTCCCCCAGGCAGCCAACGTGTTTCCCTGGGACCACAGATCCTCATCTATCTAAGCCATCACCTTCTTTGAGACTAATGTTTCGGTGAGATTAACTTAATCAGATGTACACTCATTTTGCACTGCTGGAAAGGAAGGGGGGACCATATCAGGGGTGCTTAGCATAGCATCAAAGGCAGAGTCACAGAAAATCTGTATCATCCCCCCACTTCTTGATGGCTTCTCTGGAAAGCCCTCAGCACTATGGGTGAAATGAGCCACACTTCTTTTGCTATGCAACTCAGAATAAGTGAAGGGTGCTTACAGGCCATGTCCTCGAGTTCCCAGAACATGGTAAGGTGTGCTTCCCTCTCAGCCATCCAAGAAAAGAGTTCCTTTCCACATCACTTTCCCAGCAAAAATCTTCCCCACTCTTCACAGACACCACCCTCCTGACCCCAGCTCACCTCTGTACCTCCTCTGCTTGCTCAGGGTACCACTTATTCTCATCTTGACTGGTTGAAGACAGGTTCTGTGTGGAAAAGGGCATAAATTGAGCTATGAAGATCTAATGACAAAAAGTGGGCCGCCTCCACCAATATTCATCATGGCCAAAATGGCTCTTTGCCATCACATATCATTTTGTCCCTCTCTCAAGAGCCTTCGAGCAGATTAATAGGAGACTAACTAGTGGAATGGGAATTGCAGGTGCCAAAAATATCTCTTGGTTCCAGGGTGTGGTGGTGCTTAATTCATGTGAGACCACAGGGAAAGTGGCAGAAATGGTGGGTCACAGGCTGAGACACGAGGCAAGAGCATGAGCTTGGGCCTGAGCACTGACAGTTGCACCTAGACAAAACTAGCACCAGTGCTGACAGGATGAAATGGACAGAGGGCTGGACAGGCAGAACAGATGAAGCATGGTCTGGGTGGCTGCATGCATACATGGATTTGTGTGAGGAAGGTGGCACTGCTGGCTGGCAGGGGAGGGCAGTATTTAGTGGCAGCAGGATTGAATGGTAGGAAAATGTGAAGATATAGGAAACTGGGCAAGAGAACAGATGAATAAATTTATAGCTGGATACATGGATGGCCATCCAGGGAAGCGGGAGGCAGACAAGCACTGAAGGAGCTGATAAGCAAATGTAGAACATGAGGAAGAGGATGCTAAATACCGCCAAGTTCGTGACTGATAGGCCAATTCAGCGCCTAAAGACCGGTATCTAGAGACAGCTAGTCCTTGTACATATCACTGATCTGAACTGCTCAGAGCCCTAGCTCAGTGGTCATAGCTTTGCATCATGGAGCCGTAGCGCAGGTGAGTGGTCTCACAGAAAAAAGGAAATCCAGTCTGACTGCCTCTGCAGAATGATGCCTGTCTCCCATATGTCCTGTGCTATACATGTTGGCACCATGTCTCTATCTTGGATATGACAGGATGTCCAAACATCCATGTTTCATGCTATTCTTCAACAATTTTATGGTTCTATCATCCTTTTTATATACCCAATTTCTTTACTGTGCCAGCTATAGGAAAAGTCATTTGTAAATGATGCTCTAAAGCATTTGAGCATCCTCCTTACTGGGATAAGCAGCTCCCAGCACTGCAATCAACAGGTCCCAGTGAGAAATGCCTATACGGAAAAGAAATACTAAGGAAGACACAGTCTGAGCTCCTTGCTGTGGGGGCAGCTGCAGGGTATTCAATCAGAGGACCTTCTGGGGGAATTAGAAAAGGAGGAGGAAGTGCCTGAATGGCCCAAGTCACTGGTGAATGTTATCACAAGCAGAGGACCGACAAAGCATATGATTCCTTGCTCATGTAGAATTATTGATTTACCAACGATCAACTTTAAGGAATCCATTAAGAAAATAGATATGCCTGTATACCCTGGTTCTGTATAATTCTGAATTGTTGAATATCACCATCTCTGTGTATATGTCTCAAGGAGAATTTGGACCTTAACTTGCATATCTTGGTCGTCAGCTGTGGAGGTCCCAGACATGCAGGCACCATTAGAACTGATCACCACAAGCCAGTTCCATTTTTACACTCTCTCTGAGGGCACGCTTGTTCCTTAGTCATGTGCAGAAGCCCTGAGAGCAGCAAGGACAGACACGCACACTCACTGCCCACAGAAACATAAATGCACAGTCACACTTCTCCTGTACCCCTTGTCCTGACAGGACACGGCAGCACAGACAGACAGACAGAAACTAGTGAGCCTTTTTCCGGGATGTGGCAAGCACAGAGAAAGGATCGTGCACATGGAAACAGCGCAGGGCTGGAAGGATGGATGCAGAGAGGAACTCACCAGAGAATGCAGCCTGCGGCAGGAGCAGTGAGCAGACGGGCACAGGAGTGGCTCTGGAGCAGAATCCTCCCTGCTGTAACACAGAGGAGGAGGGCTGACCTCTGCAGGAAGCTGCGGCAGAGGTGGAGCTGCCTGCTGCAGCGCCTGGGCAGTTGCCTGGTAAGGAATGCAGCCAAATGCACACCCAGGGACGTAGGGCTGGGAAGCAGGCCTGCTACCGTGCCTTCCTGCTGAGATGGGGGGAGGGCTGGAGAATGTGCTTCCATCGGAGTCTCAGCAGTCTCTGTATTTTAAAATATTCTTTCACAGTGCTTTATTTTTATTTCAGCATCTGGTGGCTCAGAGAAGACCCTGGCAGCATTCCAGGCACAGCCAGCTACAGGGACTGCAAGTCTGAAGGAAATCTCTGTGCATCTACGTCTGGTGGCCTGGAAACTCCTCCTGGTGTCTTCCAAAGAGACAAGAAAAATAAATCTGTATTTTAGCTAACTAACTAAGGGACTTATCATAAAGAGCTGCCTTGTGCCCTGGATGCCATGTATAGAAGTTCTGCTGCTGGATTTGCAGGTGCAGTGCATGATGTATGTGTAGATGTCAATAGCTCACTCATGATCAGGATTAACTAGAATATTCTGAGTGCACTCACCTAAATTATAAAGGAGGAAAGCAAATGAGTCCAAACAGATGGAGCCAGACTCTGCTCATTCACACCCATTGACAGGATGAGAGGCAATGGTGAAAAAACAAAACTGGTGGAAGGAGAGGATAAGATGTAAGACAACAATTCAAAGATGGAACCCATTTGAGAGAAGCCTGTCAGATTCTCTTCCACTTGGAATTTCTGGCAGCTGCCACGACAGTGACAGTCTATGATGTCTACAAACATGGGAAGCTCTGGCTTCTAGAATTTTTAGCCAGGACCAGGGGCTCAGCAAGATCTCTTTACTTCTAAAGAAGGCAGTTCATACATTTGCAATCATACTTGTTTCTACTATTTGTTCCTAGAAGGCAGCAAGAAAGCTCAGTGAAAAATGAATTCTAAGTGAGGTATTTTCATGCTCATTGTGATATTTTATTTCTGTTGAGGTAAATTCACCAAACAACACATATTGTTCCTACCCACTCTTGGAAGAGTAAATGATGAGTTTGCTCCAAGTTGTGTCTGTGTGCTGGATGAAAACATGAGGGAGAAGAACACTGAGAAACATGGCCAACCTGCTCTCAAGTACCAGGCGAAACGGCATTCATTAGCTGTGCAGGAGATTGGGTTCTCACAGAGAAAGAGAGCTTCCTCCCTCTACCTAAATGAATACTCCTGTGTCTTGGCGTCTCTTACACATAAGTGCTTTCAGTCACTTTGCCAAAAACATTATTCATGGCTAAAGGAACTAGTGGAAGAGAGATGCAGAATACCAATGACATTATCTCCTGGGTGATGAGGTATCTGTCCAAGACAACTGTAATCTCTGCTGCAATGACTTTACTGTATAAAAATGTCTTTGTTTTTGTTTGCTTGTTTGTTTGCTTTTTTGCTTGGAAACAAAGACTGGAATGTAGTTTTTTCTCTTGCCTTTCCGCCCGTCAAATAACGAGATGCTCACCTATTAAAAGATGTTGTGGGTCAGGGTGGAGAAAGTATCTTTCTCAATGAAATAATGCATATTTCTTCCATGCAGCAAGGTTAAAGATTCACAAAAGAAAAAACGTCCATCCCCAGAGTGATACAAGGTGATGTATCATGAAATGCTGAGTTACTAATTAGTAATTCATATACACAAAAAGTGGACAGATAGTAACTTTGTACACTCTGAGATACATCTAATTTCCTGATTTGTTTCAGCTTATCAGAGCAATTAAAAACAGTCAAGGTAAAAGAAAAATACACTACATTACCACTGCAGCACGACAGCAGGACTAGGGAAAGCCTGGCTTTGTTGTTCATTATGATGGCGTATCTAAGGGGGTTGCATATGGCCACGTAGCGGTCATAGGCCATAGCTGCCAAAATGTAGTATTCGTGGCCCCCAAGAAAATGATAAAGTAGAGCTGCATGGCACAGCCCACATAGGAAATTCTCCTGCCCTCTGACAGGAAGCTTACCAACATCTTGGGAATGACAGTGGATGCTGTGGAAATATCCAGGAAGGACAGGACCCAGAGGAAGAAGTACATGGGCATTTGGAGGGTGGGATGCACTGTGACCAGGAAGATGAGAAGGTTCCCAGTGAGGAACTCTCTAGCCATATACTCTATGAGCTAAAAGTCAGCCTATTCCATTTACTGCAACAGTGCAGACAACTGTCTTGCACAGAGACCTTTATGACACAGTGCCTGCATCGGTAAGGCAAATCCCTTCCTTTGTAAGTTGTAAGTGTAGGTGATAAGGGAAAATGAACATGATCCAAGAATAAGAAAAACAGAGGTGATGAAAGCTGTCATGTCAACCACAGAGATGGAGTTGAAGAAAAGAGTAGTCAAAGAACCAATGTTACAAAAAACGTGACTGAAATTACAGCCAAAGAAAGAAAGTGCTAACCAGAATGACTGGAAGAGGAATGGCTGGATGTTAACTAGATCAATTTACGCCTGTGACAGGGGGGCAGGAGGCCCCTGCTCTCCCCTCCTCTCCCCTCCCCACCCTACAAAATGGGAAGGAAGGGAGGAAAACAAAATAACAGCGGCAACAATCTATAGAGGAAAACTTATTTTACTAACTATGATATCGGAATGCAAGGTAACACAATATAATACAATCTGATTGAAATCAAGACTAATAAATCAAATAAGGCAGGAGAGAGAATTCCTGAGACCGAATCAAACCTGACAAGCTTGGAACGGCCAGGAAAGCACCTCCAGCACCCACTGCCAGGCAGTAAGAGACTGCCCCACCTGGAAGGGCCAGATCCCATGGCTTCTGTAATGCATAGGGACAGCTACCTGGAATTGGAACATTAACACTTGTATGGGGCTGCTGAATCACGGCCTGAACCTTTGATTGATCACCTGAGGTGAGCAATGAGTCAGCAGCGGGAGCAGAGGTGAAGGCAATTCAGCTGTGCTGCAGGAAGGGGTGGAGCCTGGCTGCACCTCTCCTAGACCCATTGAAGAGCTGACTGCCAGTGGGGAAGGATCTCTCTGGAGATCCGCTCCATCAGGAGTTCATCTCGCGAGCCCAGGACAGGGTGAGTGACTTTCTCTTATTTCTCTGATATAAATTGTATTAGCCAAGCTCCTGGATATATATCTATACCATCTGTATATCCATTGATTAAACAACACTCTAAGTCCCAGTGCACTACATGGTGTTTTGATGTGGAATACTGAGAACCAAAAAACGAAAAAACAAAAAACATAAAACCATGACATTCCACCCCTTATTCTACATCACTACATCATGCTTAATGCACTACATCATGCTTAATGCACTACATCATGCTTAATGCACTACATCATGCTTAATGCACTACATCATGCTTAATGCACTACATCATGCTTAATGCACTACATCATGCTTAATGCACATACATACGAATAAACAAAAAAATGGTTAAAATGCATTACACACATCTATATACATATACATAGCATTACCGACTGCACTCCCCCAGCATCAAGTTTCCTTGTGGTACACATTGAACATCCCCTTTTTTTTTTTTTTTTGCATTACCCACCCATTTTTTTTTTTTTCCATTACCCCCCTCCCTGGGCGAAAACTGTACCACGGAGAGGGTTGCCCTTTCCAGAAGCTGGAAGAACCCAAACTGCCTTTCCCAACATGCTCTTTACATGTACAACAGGGACTTTATCTCCCTCTACAGTATGTAGGGAGCCGGATTGGGTAGGACCATCACGATTGATAGATCCTCTGGTATTGACTAACCAGGTGGCTTCTGCTAAATGCTTCTCCCAGTGCTTAAATGTACCACCTCCCATTGCTTTCAGCATAGTTTTTAACAATCCATTGTATCGTTCAATTTTACCGGAGGCTGGTGCATGGTAGGGAATATGGTAAATCCAGTCAATGCCATGATCTTTGGCCCAAGTATTTACACAGTCCCAATAATGAAGCAACCAGGAAACAAGAGTTTCATTCGGCCCCCATGTAATCTCCTTTCTTGAGCTCTGGATTTCAGTCATCTTCAGAGGCCGACGAGTAGTAATAGAGACTTCCTCTTCATCAGTCTCTTCTGCATGTCTCTTAGTTTTTCCTTTTGCTTTTCGAGATGGTGGTGGTTCTGAGGAGGGCCCCTCACCTGGATCTTCCTCTACCTCCTCCTCTGCTTCTTCTCTGTTCCATTCTAGGTGCGTGGACACTCGTTTCCATTTCTTGCCTTCCGCAGGAGCAACTGATATTGTTACTGATGTCTCCTGTAATTGATCAGATTTGACTTGGAGATTTTCCCCTTTGGCTTGAACCTCAGCTCGGAAACTCTCTCTCTCCCAGATGGTATTATATAGGGCGCAGTAA
Organism: Meleagris gallopavo; assembly: GCF_905368555.1. NCBI lineage: Eukaryota > Metazoa > Chordata > Aves > Galliformes > Phasianidae > Meleagris > Meleagris gallopavo. Next base: position 6,350,189 of record NC_139429.1, read on the forward strand.
GCACAAGCCAAACCCCAAATAAGTTGTACTTCCTTAGATTTATGTAAGCTGCACAGTCCCTGACTCAAATACTGACTTAGTTTCTCAGGATCCCACAGGTGTTCAAGAGTAAAATCCCATGATATTGCGGGTCCCCATGCTTCTAAGATCTTTCCTAAACCTCTCCATATTCCCTGCCAGTCAGCATTCTCTGGTTCTGGAGGAGACTCCTTCCCTTTGTGATGGAATACAATCCAGGAAAGTAATAGCACGCACGCCAACATGAGTATTCGAGATTTGAAAACTGTCGACAAACTGAGAAGAAAGCCTGGAGACTGGTCTGAACATCGTGCTGTTCGTAAAATTAGCCATTCCATCTGGGATGTAAAGATCAAAATTCAAATCATAGCACATTGCATATAGGTACCATGCAGGTGTCTCCGTCAAGGCCTTTAGGTAGTTATATATGAACACAATTCCACAACAAGTAATTATGACATGGATAATTCGCTAATAAGTTGAGAGTAATGTGATGGCTTTTAATCCTTTACTCAACACCCTCACGATGAAAAATGGGTTCATTGCTGGTGTCTATTAAAAAGGTGTTAATGAATTGAAACTGACAAGAGGAAGGAGGAAAAAGAAAAAAGGAAAAAAGGCACTACCCAGACTAAGCAGTGCTCAAAGTTTACAAATATCCCAGAATACTGGCAGCATGCCTGGTCTTTCAAGGTCAAGTTTTCCAGCACAGAAACCTAAACTACTGATAATGCTCCCTAACGAAGCTCTCTAAGAGCAAAGAGAGAGATTTGTTCTAAAAGCTAAAAAGCAGAATCTGCCCACATTCTCCACCAAAAAACCTGTCATGGACTTAACTAGATCAATTTACGCCCGTGACAGGGGGGTAGGAGGCCCCTCCCCTCCCCACCCTACAAAATGGGAAGGAAGGGAGGAAAACAAAATAACAGAGGCAACAATCTATAGAGGAAAACTTATTTTACTAACTATGATATCGGAATGCAAGGTAACACAATATAATACAATCTGATTGAAATCAAGACTAATAAATCAAATAAGACAGGAGAGAGAGTTCCTGAGACTGAGTCAAACCTGACAAGCTTGGAACGGCCAGGAAAGCACCTCCAGCACCCACTGCCAGGCAGTAAGAGACTGCCCCACCTGGAAGGGCCAGATCCCATGGCTTCTGTAATGCATAGGGACAGCTACCTGGAATTGGAACATTAACACTTTAACTCCCAGTGCACTACATGATGTTTTGATGCGGAATACTGAGAACTAAAAAACAAAAAAACATAAAAAACATAAAACCATGACACTGGAAAACCACAAACCCATGAGGAAAGGGCTAGCTGAGTAGAGAGAACACTTCTCATGCAAATGCTTTGTGCAGTGGGAAGCATACAGCTAAATAGCAGTCATAAACTCTGACAGGCTGCATGACATATTCACTGCAGCCCAGGCAGAAAATAACACAAATCTGTAGAATGGAGCTGGTGAAGCAGATAGTTTCGTTGATCTCTGCGAGGAGTGTAAATGCTTTGGGCAGTAGTTACCAAATCTCCAGGTAGGATAGTTAACGGAGAATAAAACAATTAGTTTTTGGAGGTTTAGACCAGATGAGCAGATGGTTGTTACAGTCAAAAACTGGCCGTATGGCCAGACCCAGAGGGTTGTGTTCAGTGCTGCAAAGTCAGATTTAGGACCAGTAATGAGAGGAGTGGAGTAGCCCAGGGGTCAGTACTGGATCTGGACATCAGAGTAGTTTACACCTTCAGAAAATTCACAGATTACACAAAACTATGTGGGGAGTGGCTGACCTGACTCACCAGGGGGCTGTGCAGCCATTCAGAGGAACCTTGACAAGCTGGAAGGGTGGGCTGACAAGTATGTGACAAGTTCAACAAGAAGTGCAAGGTCCTGCAGCTGGCAGTGAACAACCCCAGGCACAAGTGCATGATGGGGCCACTCAGCAGGAAGGCAGCACTGCAGAAAAGTTCTGGTAGACACCAAGCTGAACAGGAGTCAGCATGGTCCCTCGCAACTTAGAAAACTAATGACATTCTTGGCTGCATTAGGCAAAATATTGCCAGCATTTCAAGAAAAGTGATCCTTCTCCTCTACCCAGCACCAGCAAGGACACAGCTGGAGTACCGTGTCTTGTTCTGAACCTTTCAGTACAAGAAAGATCTGGACATACTTGAAAGACTGGAGCAGGTCCAGAGAAGGGCAACGAGGCTAGTGAAGGGCTTGGAGAGTCAGCCCTATGAGGAGAGGCTGAGGGAGCTGGGGCTGTTTAGTCTGGCGAAAAGGCGGCTGAGGGGAGACCTTATTACTCTCTTCCAGTACCTGAAAGGTGCTTACAGTGAGAGCGGGGTAGGTCTCTTCTCACTGGTGACAGGTGACAAGACGAGGGGAAATGGCCTCAAGTTGCGCCAAGGTAAGTTTAGGTTGGACGTTAGGAAACACTTCTTTACTGAAAGGATGGTTAAACATTGGAATAGACTCCCCAGGGAGGTGGTTGAGTCACCACCCCTGGATGTGTTTAAGAGCCGTTTGGATGTGGTGCTCGGAGATATGATTTAGCAGAGGGTTGTTAGAGTTAGGGTACTATAGTTAGGCTGTGGTTGGACTCGATGATCCTTGAGGTCCCTTCCAACCTGAGTAATTCTATGATTCTATGACTTCAGTGTAGGGCTGTGGAGGTAATCTTGGGTTTGGAGCACCCCTTCTATGAAGACGGAGAGTTGGGATTATTCAGCCTGGAGAAGTGGAGGCTGAGGGAGGATCTTGTCAATGCCTAACAGTACCTGAAGTGAGGATGGAAAGAAGACAGAGCCAGGCTGTTTTCAGTACTGCCAGGACAAGAGGCAATGGGCAGAAACTGGAACACAGGAAGATCCATCTAAACATCAGGAAACAGTTCTTTACTGTGCAGGAGATGGAGCTCTGGGACTAGTTGCCCAGAGATGTGGAATCTCCTTCCTGGGTGATGTTCAGAAGTCACCTGGACGTGCTCTTGGGCACCCTGCCCTAGGGGTCCCTGCTTGAGCAGAGAGAGTGGACCAAGCGACCTCCAGAGATCCATTTCAACCTGTAGTCACCTTGTCCCTGTAAGTGATCAAGATCAGGTTCAATGGAGCCCAAGGCAACCTGGCTTTACTGAGTGGCAACTAGATGATCTTTGACATCTGTATAATCATTGAATATTAAGATGCTATAATTATGAAATAAACAAGAGAGTTAGGCAAAGGAGGTTTTAATAACAAAAAAAGAATAGATAGGACACTTACCCATATCCTGGGCTCACTTATGAAACTCCAGCAGAGTGGATCTCCAGAAGAGACCCTTCTCTACTGGTGGTCAGCTCTTAAATGGGTCTAGGAGAGATGGAGCCAGGCCTTCATCTGTGCTCCCATGGCTGACTCATTGCTTGCCTCAGGTGATCAATCAGAGGTTCAGGCCACGATTCAGCAATTCCCATACAACGTCTCTTTCAACTGAAGCTGTTCTATGATTCGATGAAAAAAGGTTCCACGCACTGCATTGGAAGTCAGACACTGAACAGTTGTAGTCTACATCCCTGGAGATTTTCCTCCTAGACAAGAGACCTACTCCTAGACAAAGCCGTAAGCAACCTGGTCAGACCTCATAACTGACTCTGAATTGAGTAAGAGGTTGTCCTAAAAGATCTCCTGAATTCCTTTACAGCATGGATTATCATATCAAGCTCTCATGACCCAACTAGTATGAAACATCAACAAAACTGTGATAGAAAACCTCTTAGGAGCTAGATTGCTGACCTTAGCAGATATGTTTGCAAGCAAGGACAGACTTTCTTTTCAGATCAGGGCAAACTTGAATGAAACTTCAGAATCCCATCTGAACTTCTGTGTGCAGGCAGACTAGTCCTATAAAAAATTCTGAATGTTCTGCCAATGTTGCTGAAAAACAAGTCAAATGGCACTAAGGAGTAAAAACAATTGGAATTTCCTCAGACATCATCAACACTATCAAACTAGGTGAAGAAGTGAACTGTCTGAATGACACAACCTCCTCCTAAAAAGGAAAGCTTTTAGGATAAGGTGTAGTTCCCTGAGCCCAGCCGTGCAATTCAGATTGCTTCAAGGCATCAAGGGCACACACACTGAGATGACATGACAAAGAATCATCTGGAAACTTGTGCTCTTCTATGGCAGCATGGGGAGTCCGGGTGGCATTTGACAGAGAATGAACAATGGGAGTAAACACCTGAATATGAATATTTGAATTTCTACCTGTAAATGGGATTCAACTCAGCATTATTTTCCCTAAGTTTAGATAATCATTATATATATATATATTTAATTATTATTATTATGGTATTTATTTAAAGATTAATGTGTTTGTCCACTGTTAATATATAGCTTTGGATATGTTGAATCATTTATTCTGCACATACATTAAATGCCTCAAACACAAGCATGTCTGAGAGGTTTATTATTGCTGCACTGTTACATTATCTCCATACAGTACATGTGAGTTTAATCGTGGAAAGACATATGGATGTCTACAGGGCCTGGAACTTTCTGTTGTATGATGTTTATGGCTTTCCTTGATGAAGTTATCTTACTGAAGATAAATAAAATCATACACAGGAGTCTGTGAATCCCCTCACTGAAAGAGAGTATTTTAGATCCCTTGGTCAAACACAGATGTGTATTTTAGGACTGCTCCAGCAAATTGATCAGTCTCATGTTAAAACCCAGAGGAATGGGACTGGAGGCAACAAATCATTAAGGTCCCTATAGTCAGAACAAAAGCAGTTCTGGGATTTGGGTTGCCACAGATGATCTGAAGAGCAAAGAACAGGAAAGTAAGAGACAAAGCAGGTTAACTTCTAGCTCTTGTTTACTTCTGGAGCTTAGAAAAAACAAATGCGGGTTTTTGCCTTCTATTTGTGTCATCTACCCTGATGAAAGGAACGTTTATTACCAGAGAAGTCCCATATCACTAGAACACTGTTGATCCACGTCTCCATCTGATGGGCCCCGTAGGAGCATGAGATTCATCTTATTTCCAGGGAAAATAAATCAAGATCTTTCACTTGCACTTTATAGACTTTACAGAAGTGCCCATCAACATCAATCAACTGCCTTGTCACAAGAATTGATCCGATTTTCTTACAGAAGTTTCAGGTATCTGTGAGGCACTGACTGTCTGTGGAAATCAAAGATCATTATTCTTAAACTGAAAGCAGATGTCTTCAAAACTTATCAGGTAGTGTTTTTTTGGTTGTTGTTGTTTCTTTATTTGCTTTTAACATATCCCACCAACCACCCCAACCAAACCAACACATCTATCCGTCAGGTTGAGCAAGGTTGAGCCCCACGAGGCCAGGCCCGATGGAAAGCACAGGCATGACAGCAGAGGAGCTGCAGCAAGGAAGGATTTGCTCAAAGGTAACAGCCGTGGGCACAGAAATCAAGGCAAGATGCTGCTTACTTTCAGAAGAACTCAGGTAGGCAGGGATCTCCAGTGAGATCCCCTTACCTCTACTGCCAACCCTTCAATGAGGGCTGGGAAGGGGTGGATCCTGGCTCCAGCCCTTCTGTCATTCTGAAACACTGCATGCTTCTGAGCTCCCCTGGGTGGGCCCTGCCTTTCTATCAGGTGAAAAATCAGGTTTCAAGCCATGACTCAGCATTTCCACTACATCATCCCTTAGCATTAACCCCACAGGACAACCCTTAACCCTTTACCTTAACCCAAAAGGCTAATCCTTAACACTCCTCCTAACAAAAGATACTCCTCAACCCTAATCCAAAATGCTAACGCTTAACCCTCATTCCCATTGCAAAAGTGCTGCCGTTGTCCCTAACTAAAAAGGACAAGTCATAAACCCCCAACCAGGTGGGCAAACCCCCACCATCACTAACATCAAGTGTTAAGCCTTCACCTTTAAACCTAACAGAAAAACAGTAACATGAAACCCTAACCCCAAAGGCTTACCCTCAGCACTTAGCTCTAGCACTAAACGCTAACACTTCATCATAATCCAGAACTGTAAACCTTAAGATCATAGGATAACCACGGTTGGAAACAACATCTAAGATCATCCAGTCCAACTGTCCACCTATCACCAACACTTCCCACTAAATCGTGTACAACACTTAAACACTGCTTGAGCACCTCTGGGGATGGTGATTCCACCATTTCCCTGTCCATAAAAAGGTAACTCTTGACCTTTAAACCTAACCCAAAAGGGTATCCCATCACCATAACCCACAAGGGTAACTGCAGACAAAGGCAACAGCAAATACAGCTGCTTTAAACCAGTCCTAAATTACCCAAGAAAATAAAGGACACAAACTGTAAATACAGAATAAGCCAGCAGGATGAGGAAATGAGCAGAGATTTCAGAAACATGCCTGCTGACAGGGAGGAGAGTTCAGGCCTGCCCCAGCAACACAGATCTCCATGACATGACACAACATGGGGAGGTAGCAAAGGTGACAGGGCGAGCTGGAGGAAGAGGAAGGTTGGATGCCTGGCAGTTTACGAGGGACTGTGGTAGCCTCACCCATCACAGACATGGTCCACGCAGACAGCTTGGTGTCTGACGTGACGTAAAGCATCTTCGTGGGGCTGGCCGTGGTCACTGCAGAGAAGGAAAGAACATGGTTAGCAGCTGTGGGGACAGGGCGCCTACGCTGGGCTGCAACCCTGGCAGCAGAGTTGCAGGGCTTCAGACCCTCATTTTGTTTTCAGAGTGACTCCAAAACAAACCCCAGCACTGTCATAGCCTGGGCAGAGCACAGCAAGGGAGCCCCAAACCTTTCAGTTCCCTTTCTAGACCCCTCAGGTAACTCAAAGAATCCTGCCTCCCTTTAGCAATCTCACCCTCTCCTCAGGGGGCTAGGACCAAAGGCTTCTTCCTTGGCCATGAGCTCTACATCCCACTCTCAGAGCTCTCACACAGCTCAGGCACCTTCAGCTCTGACCCACGTGACATGGCTTCTCAAGCACCCACCTGCCTTTGCATCACATGCCTCTACCTGCCTTTGCTAAGCAAGCAAGCACCTACCTGCCTTTGCTTTGGAAGCATGCACATGCTTCCCTTTGCTAAGCAAGCCCACAGCTGCCTTAGCTTTCCACACACCTGCCTGCCTTTGCTTTGCAAGCACCTTCCTTTCCATGGCCTGGGAAGAGGTCTGTTCTTTATTAGCAATGCCTCTGTACACACTGAAAACCAGGAGGAAGAGTCCGTAACAGAAAGTCAGAGAGATTCCTGAAGCACAAGGGACCATTTCACAAGAAAGGCTATGTGAACACTGTTCTATTCCTGCAGCACTGTTAGCCAAGTCAGGGATGTCCCACACAGATAAGTCACTTTCACTGTTAACTCTCTCTCATGTAACTCGTGATAGGATTTGAGGGAATGGCCTCAAGTTGCACCAGTGGAGATTCAGGCTGGACGTTAGGAAAGACTACTTCGCCAAAAGAGTGGTCGGGTACTGCAATGGGCTGCCCAGGGTGGTGCAGTCACCCACCCTGGAGGTGTTCAAGGAACATTTAGGCATCGTGTTGAGGGACATGGATTAGTGAGAACTATTGGTGATAGGTGGACGGTTGGACTGGATGATCTTGTAGGTCTTTTCCAACTTTGGTGATTCTAGGATTCTATGACCTTGTAATTGGCCTATCATGGCTATTACCATTTTCAAGACCTGCTACTTCATGCGGGCAGATGAATTTCTAAGCCACTTCCCTCCCTGCCCCAATGGTGGCAGATGGTCACATTGCATGATCCCCACTTGACAGGCTGGAACAGTATCAAGTTGTACTTCTGGGTTTTTCAAGTCCCTTTTAATCTCAGGAGGGAATAAAACAGCCCGAACAAAAAGGGTGCAGCGGGGCTCTCTTTAGGACACCTGTTGTCTCAGCAGAGTTCAGTTACTTAAAATGCACAAAGCACCTACAAAACCATCATGCTCAAACAAGGAAAGAAAGCAAGTCCAGGACGCCATGAAGGGCTCCTAGCTCTTAGTAGGTGATACCTGCTCTGTGGGCACAGGATGCACACAAATTGCTCCTAATCTCTTCCCCTTCCCTCCTACTCCCCCCTCCTCTGGCCTCCGTGATTTCCATAGGCATTTAGAGACTCTGTGGAAAGACAACCTAAGGCTCGTGGAGAAGACTGGATGTACATGAGGTTTTTCCCTTCCCTGGTACTAGAGCACTGCTTGTCTAGATAATGAATATTTTTCATACAAGAACCAACCAATCGTGGCAACAAACAACTGAAATGGCATTTCCCCTGCAAAACAACCAGCCTGTCTGAAGACCTCTCCTCAGAGACTTGCCAAAAAGGCCAGAATCATTTCTCCCTTTTGGCAGGCTTACTCACAGAACAGCAGGCTTCTCTTCACTGTGCATCACATGGACACAAACAGGCTGTTTGTGCAAGGAGGGCAATTTCACCTGAGCATCTCACCATAAACGTTCCCTCCGCCCTGCTTTTCTGCAGAGATACAAGGATAAAAACCTCAGCTCCTCCAAGCAATGCCTGGAAGGAGCTCTGGAAAATTCTTCACTCAAAAGCAGCTCCTTTGTGGTCTTGGTTCCTGAGGGCTCCTTTGGATCACATTTCAGGCACAGTGTAAGAGGTTCTTTTGTACAAATCTATGTACCTTGGTACCTTTTTCCACCCCAAAACTAATTCAGACAGAGTTGTGATGCAGATGTTGAACATTGAGAAGAAGAGAAAAAGAGCAGAGGAGAGGATAAATTTAAGGATACGGGTAAGGAAGAAGCGCAGAAGATGAAAAGCACAATAGGATACAGACAAGACAGCAAAAGAGATGAGCAGGAGCGGAGGGAATAAAGGTAAGAGACACTGAGAAGGATAAGAGCAGAAGGAGAACAGACAAGAAAGAAAGAAGAGCAGAGAAGAAGAAAAAGGATGGAGGTAAGAAAAACAAGCAGACAAGGAGAAAAGCAAAAGAGGTATTAGCGGATACAGAAGAGACAAAAGCAGAAGTGGAGAGAAGCTGAAGAGGAAAAGCGAGAAAGAAAGTCTGGCAGAAGTACAAGAGATGGTAAGAGAGGAAAGTGGCAAATGAGAAGAGCAGAAGAGAAGTGAGTAGAGAAGAGTAGAGAACGAAAAGAGCAGTAAAGAAGAGCAGATCGTGCTATGAAGAGAACAGTCAAAGAGGAGAGCAGATGAAAGAGGAGAGAGGACAGTGAAGAAAGAACAGCAGAAGAAGAGGTAGGAGGAGTGAGGACAGGGAAGAAAGGTCAGAAGGTTGTTCACTGCAGAGGACTGGAAAGACACAAAGTGAGCATAGAAACAGGACACCACTTTCCTCAGGACCTTGCAATCTCTTTCACGTCTGACTGAAGGAGGCGCTGAGAACAATAAGAGCCGTGTCTGTGTTCACCAAGGAGGCTCACCTCTGCATGTGCAGCAGCAGCTCTCAGAGAAGCCTTCTTCAGTTCCACTCTCTTCTCTTTGGGGTCCTGGCAGGCATGGGGAAGAGCCTGATCACCAGTGAAGTCCGAGGCAAGGCACTTATTGAGCATCTCAGCTCAGCTTTTTCCATGTCTGAGGAAGCCAGTTCTCCGTCCTCACTCATCAGAGGGGGAACGCTCTCCTTGGCCTGTCTCCTGCCTGTGTACCTCTAGAACCCCTTCTTGTTATTTTTCACATCCCTCACCAAGTTCAGCTCCACCTATGCCTTGGCTTTCCTAATCCTATCCCTGCGCACACAGACAGCAGCCCTGGTAGGAATGCAGCGCTGTGGCAATTTGCAGAGTTTAACATCAGCGCGCTGTGTTTTTGCACTCAGACATTACTGGCTGTCGAGCAGAGTGGCCGATAAAGCCATATTGAGCCACTTTTTCCTAGCAGTGTATATGGGACCCAAGGAAAATGTCCTTGCACGTTTTGAAGCAAGAGATAAAAGTATTCTACTGGGACTCTGGTGCTTCTTGTGAGGCACAATCATTGAGGCAGAAGGTAGAAGTATTCCTTTGTGTCCCCATGCAAAGTTATTGAGGAGGAATGAGGCTGCCCTCCCACTAAAGCTGAAATGAAAGTTTCAGAAGTATCACTCGTGGATTCCTTTTGCTAAACTCATATGTTGGATCTTAAACTGATGTCCTAATCCCTACTGCTGAACAGAGCACCCCACATCAATCCCTCCTTCTCCTTTGAGGATTACGATGTTCACGTTCTAATCCTCACCACCTTTGACCTTTCATACTTAGAGATACATCTCCAACGTCCAATCACGCTACAAGGAAGGATGCATACGCACAGCAATTACACACACCATTCCCACAGATAACTTCTTTAGCCGCTGCAATTTGGGAAGCCAGGAAGTCACGTTGGTTTCAGCTCACATCATCTTGTGTTGTGCAGTATTTCAGTTTGGTGCCATATCTTATCTACATCTGCTTCACTTCTACCCCTCTGATCTACATGAACACAACAATATCATTTACTGCTGCACGAACTCCTCCTTGTGGACCTAACAACATAGCAGAAGCCTTTCTATGTTGCAATACCACCCAGGCCAAGTTTTGGACCCTTTCCCTTCCCTTCTTCCCCTCCCCCCCCCCTTCACCTCCCCTTCCTCTCCCCCCTCCCCCCCCCATCAACCTCCCCCTTCCCGTCCCCCTCCCCCACTCCCTCCCTCTCCCTCTCCCCCCCTTTTTTCCCCCTTTTTCCATTTCCCTTCTCCCTCTTCCCTCTCCCTCCCTCCTTCTCTCCCTTCCTTCCTCCCTCCTTCCCTTCCTCCCTCCCTCCTTCCTTTCCTCCCTCCTTCCCTGTCTGGCTCTCACGGTGTTGTCCAGACCCCCGTCTCCCTTTTCCCATATCTCCATGTTCTGCCCACATCCCACTGTTTCATGGCATTTTGCTGTGGATCTCCCACCTCACAGCCCCACTCACAGCCGCCATCCCTAGAGCTCTGCCCTCCCCCCAGTCCCCAGGAGATCCCTGAGGGCTCTCCATTCCCACCCCCCGCTGCCTCTCGAGCCCCACTCGGGCTTCAGGCTGTGCGTGCTGGCTGTGTTGCCATGCCGACAGCGCGCCCTCCCTCATTGCGGCGCGGGAAGCCGTCCCCGCGGCGACGGCGAGCGCATGCGTGGCGGCGTCTCCATAGCGACAGCGCCTCGTTGCTCTAGCGACGCGCCGTCCCCTCTGAGTGACGTCATCACGCTGCGACCCGGGGAGGAGGCCCGGATGCGGAAGTGGAGCGGGGCTCCGCAGCGCGGCCCCGGGGCTCCGAGCGCCACCTCAGCTTCTACGAGTGGGTGTTCGGAGGCGGGGGGGCACCGGGGCCGGGGCCGCCCCGCGTTGGCCCCGTGGGGCCACTGTGGTGCTCAGGGCCTCTGCTCGGCGGCGGGAGGTGCCCTGTGCCCTCCGCCCCTCCCCCATTCCGCCTGGTATTTCACCGCCACGGGTCGCCCACAACCCCCCGAGTTCCTCAGTCTGACCCCTGGGCTTACCCTCTCTCCCCGTTCCCCTCCTCCACTTCCCCCATTCTCATCGCTGGAGTCCTCTTCCACCCCTCCCCTCAGTTCCTCCGTCACTGTATGTCCCTGTTCCCCATTCTGACCCCCAGGGTTCATTGTCTGTCTGTCTGTCTCCCACTCTGATCCCTTGTGTCCCCTTTCGTGCCCCCCCTCAAGTCTTCTCATTTTCTCCCCTAGATTCGTCCCCCCCCCGTCCCTTCTATCTGACCCCCAGAATTCCCTGTCCCCTCAAGTACCCCCACTCCAATTCCCCCATTCTGATCCATAGAGTCTCCTACCATCCCCCAGTCCCCTCAATTTGCCCCCCAGGGTCCCCTTTACTCCCCCCGCTCCTGACCCTATTTTCTGACCCCTAGAGTCCCCTTGTACCCCCATGCCCTCCTCCCTGCCCTCTGGAGTCCGTTCCCCTATTTTGAACCCCAATTTCCCCCAACTGGACCCCCTTTATGTCCCATAGAAGCCCCCCCCAGAACTCCCAGTTCTCCCTTCCCACTCCTCCCACCACCCCCAAACCCCCTTTCCACTCACGTGGTCAGCCTTGTCCTTCTCTTTAGCCCCCACAACCCCCACTTTCTCCCCCCAGACCCGCTTTACATCCCACAGAAGCTCCACACAACTCTCCAGTTTCCCCCTTCCACCCCTCCCTCCATTCCCAGACCCCCTTTCCACCCCACAGAATCCTCACTAGCCCATTTCTCCCCCTCCCACCCCCCCACAGAACCCCCCTTATCCCCCATTGGAATCACGCAGAAGGATCTGCAGGAGACATCCTAGATAAGTTTGGGGGCATCCAGGGGGTTCTGGACTCATCCAGAAGAGTCTGGAGATGTCCCAGAGAGGTTTTGGGGCATCCAGGGAGTCCCCAGGTTGATCCCGTGGGCCCCTGGAAAGATCTGTAAGCTCCCACTATGGGTCCAGGAGCACTGAGAAGTCTCTGGGCTGATCTGAAGATGTCCCAGTAGAGTCTGGTACAGTCCAGGGAGTCCTCATGAGGGTCTGAGTGGTCCTGGAGTCACCCAGTCATCAGGGTCTGGAGATGTCTCAGAAAGATCCTGTGGGGCCCAGGGGGTCCCCAGGTTGATCCAGGACATCCTCAGAGGGATTCAGAAGGGACTGAGGATGTCCCTGAAGGATCTTGTAGGGTCCGGGGGTGTCCTTGGGTGGGTTCCGAGGGACCTGTTGTCTTCTGGTGTCACCACCATTGGGTGTTTCTGTTGTCACCAGGGGTCACTGGAGTCCTCTAGAGGTCTCCATTGGGGATTTGTCGGACTACCTCATTGGGTGTCACGTTCTCGCTTGTGTTACCCGTGACACAGGTGACTGCGTGTGATCTCAGTGTGGAACAGCTGTGGCACTGTGTCCCCAGTCACTGGCTGTCACTCTTGTTACCGTCATCTGGTGTCACGATCACTTGTGTATCACCATCTCTTGGGTGACACCATTCCCTGTGCTCTGACCATCACATGGGGGCAGGCACAGGCGGCCCCGTGCAGTCACCGTGCTGTTACCGTGGTAAGCCTCACACTGTCCTTCGTCACCCCTCCAAGCCTGCCTACAGCCGGATCCGGTGACACCAGAGTCCTGTGGTGCTGTCCTGTCCTTTCCTTTGCCTTTGCCTTTCCGTTTCCTTTTCCTTCCCTTCAGTGCCTCTGCACTCTTCTTCCACTGTTCTTTTTTTCCTTTCCACTCATCCTCTTTTTTTTGCACCTGCACCACTTTTGTGCTGTCCTTTCTTTCCCTGTAACATCACTCCACTTTATTCTGCATCTGCTGTTTCTTCATCCTATCCTCTTTCCTTTTTCTTCTGCATCTGCCCACCTCTTCTGATCTTTTTATTCCATCTCCTCACTGCTCTCTCCCCTGCATCTCCACTCCTCTTCTGCTCTTCTTTCTTCCATGTGCACTCTCTCTCCTCTTTCTTCTCCTTCTGCATTTCTCTGCTTTTCTTTCCTCCCTGCTTCCTCTTTCTTCTTACTGCTGCATCTGCACTTTTCTGCTGCTATTCTCTTTATCTGTCCTGACTCCTCTTCTGCGTAGGTACTCCAGTTCTTAATTCTTCCCTGTATCCTCGCACGTCTTCCTTCTGTGTATTCTTTCCACTTTGGCTCTTCTTTCTTCTATTTATCCGCACTCTTTCATTTGCATCAGGCCTCCTCTTCTGCTGTTCTTTCGTCCCTCTGTCCTCTCTGGCATCTCCACTTCAATTCTGTTTTTTCTTTCCTATATCCTCAGTCCTTTTTCTTCTGCATCTGCACTGCTTTTCTTCTTTCTTTTCTGTATCTTCACTCGTCTTTCTTCTGACCACGCTCCTTTTCTGATCTTTCTTCCCTGTATCCTCACACCTCTTCATCATCTCCACTCCTCTTCTGCTCTTCTTTTTTCATTGTACTTTCTCCTCTTTCTTCATCTGCTCTCTTTCACTGCTCTTCTGTTTATAGCACTATCTGCTCTTCTTTACTGCTCTTTTCATTCTCTGCTCTTCTGTCCTCACTTCTCTTGTGCTTTTCTTGCTTGCCTCTTTCCTCTCTTCCCATCTCCTTTACTTCTGCCACACTTGGTTTCTCTCTATTCCTCTTCAGCTCCTCTCCACTTCTGCTTTTGTCTTAACTGCTGTATCCTTTCCATCGTGCTAGTCCCTTTGTCATGACACCTCCTGCCTCTCCGTTCTACCTCCTTCAACTCTGACTGTTACAGATGACATTCATCCCTTCCCACCCTCCCTGGACTGTACACGTGCCAGCTCTGGATGTCCCCAGAGGGACTCGCTGTGACCTCACAGTCTTGGTGCTGCCTCATGCACTGGATTTCACAGCACCTTGACAGTGAGTAGTGGTCTTCTGAGGATGCTGAGCAATGCTCTTGAGCTCTGTTCTTTTTCTGGACCAGTATCCCAAGCCATCTTGAGCCCAGAGCCCATCTCTCTTTTTCCCTGGGGTTCTGGGGCAGAGGTTGGACTTTGCCAGCCGCCAGCTTCACAACGCAAGGGACAGCAGCAGGGCAGTCCTGCAGCTCATGGCAGCCCTGTGGCTCTGCTCCCTTGCCAGGCTGGAGAGCTGAATCAGCTCTGAGACGTGGCCCCGGTTGTCCTCCTGACAGTTGATCCTGATCCTTCCCTGAGTCCTGTTGCAGACTGCTGATAAGAGGAGCAGGTAACAGGCAGAAGGACCTGGCCTTCTGCTAGGTGGCAGCCACCTGCATGATCTGTTCCTGCGTTCTTTTTTTTTTTCCCAGGGTGGCCTTGTGCTTCCCAAGGAGTGTGCGGACTTTTCTGATGGGAGTGAGCAGCAAGGAGCCAAAGAGGTCTCAGCTTCCTTCCTGCCCAGCCACCTGGGTGAGGGACACTGCAAACAGCCCAGGAGGTAAGAGATGCCATGCCAATGTAAGTTATATGAAAGTATCTCCCACAACAAAGATAAGTGATGCTTACTGTAATTATCTTCTTTTCTGTGTATTCTGTGGTGTAGCTCTTAAGCTGTTTACTGTGCTGAATCTCATCTTTGTGTAACTTAAAGTTGGTCATAAAGATGCATTCAAAATTCTGTTTTTACTGTCTGCTTGTTTTCTCAGCCTTCTATTTATTTTTCTATGGCTCTTAAACTTTTTGAAAAGCACCACTGCATGTTTGTTTTGGCCTTATACAGATGCTAATGAAAGACTTGGTGATTAAAAAACGCATTTAAATACATGACCTCGACAAATCATTAAATAATGAATGAGGTGGTTACTTTCGTCTGCAGTACTATTGTAACATTTATCCAAGTATTTTGTTTATGTTTATTAAGGTAGCTCTGAGAATATTCTGGCTTTGTGTTGTTTTGGTTTGTTTTTTTTTTTTTTGCTCTTGATCTTGGTGTTTTTTTGCGTGTGTGAACTAACTCAACAATAACTGAGGGCAGGCTGGAGCCTGGAAGCTTGCTGCAGCTTCCAGTTTACCACTGCTTGATGTTCTTTGCAGAGATTGTGCTCTTGGGCAGTGTCATTTTAGCAAAACCTCAGTACTGGATGCCTACCTTGACCTTCTGAGTGTGAGGTGTTCCGTGACGAATTCTGCCTTGTGGGCAAGGAGTGTGCTGCAATGCCTTGCTTATCTCCGACAGTCTGGGCTTCCACTGGTTGAGCGAGAAGGACAGGAGAAACTGAAGAGCACTGCAGTCCTTTCTTCTACCAGAAAATGTAATGAATGAGCTACTGGACAGCCTGTGCAGCTAATAGATTTGCTTGACAAGTAGGAACTTTTCTGTGAGCAAGGAAGATTTTCTGTTTTATATTAAATCTTCATGCATCTCATAATTTGTGCTAAAAGTAATGAGGCAGTTTGTTATAATGAATTGATCAAGCTGGCTGATAACAGATGGGCTGGTGAAACATGGGTTAATTAGGAGTCTTGTATAATCAGCTCTTCTTTCAATTATTTCCTCCACTTACATGCAAAAGGGATGTTTTAGAATAATCCTTTCACCTCTTGCGGGAAAAAGAATGCCTGTGCTACTGATGATCTGAGCTTCTGCAAACACATTCTAGTCAAGGGAGACTAATTTTAGTATCTGCATGCTGTACTTACAAATGGAAATGCTAACAATTAAAGTAGTGGAAGGAAATTATCTTAGTTGCTATGGAACACTACACTTCTTTAGCAAATTAGACCACTTCTGTTCTGTAAGCACAGCTGGGTCTTTTTCTGAGGGTTTTTCATTTCCATTTTTCATGCCTCAAATCCTTGTTAGGTGCTGACAAGTGAGCTTCTCTCATCAACTATGTTGGCATGAAAGCTGTAGCTTTCCTGGACTTCATTCTTCTGTCTTTGCCACTGTGTTTGCTCCAGTTAGTGTCTGCCTTTGTGCCGAGGGACTCTCATTATTTCTCTGTTAGGTGCCTTGATGCTACAACTGAAGTGGTGAGTTAGTTGATGCCAATCGGAATCACAAAATAAGAAGCACTGGAAAGACTAATTGGGGTTAGTTGGAGGCTGAGGCCAGAGAGGAGGGGCCGTATAACTCAGATTCGTCAGGTAAACCAATTGTAGACAGGTATTATGGGTGTTGGAAATATCCAAATAATTTTGTCAGGACGGTATCTCTGATAAAAGCAGATTTTATTCGCGATTGCAGTGGCGGGCGTCCCGCAAGCAGGAGCGCACCTATGGACACAACATGACAGCCTTTATACCCTGTTTTCTCCCCCTTGCCTCTCCCCTCTCCCCTGTTTCCCCACTGGCTGGGTACTCCAGGTTCACAATCTTATCAGAGGATTTACATTTGTTATTTACTTGTTAATTTGTTTTGTTATCTGGTGTCAGTCAGTCGCCATCCTGTCGTTTCCAAGATGTCTCAGCGCTCTTCTTGTCGTATTGATATGGTGATTTGCTTCCAAGTCTTCGTTAAATAAGGATCACCGGGGTGGGGGATGATGCCAGGCCTTCCGATGTCTCTTCAGGCGCTTCCTCGGGCTTGCCATGACTTGTTCTGTGGTTTGATCTGGTGCAGGATATTCTTGCAGTGTGTATGACAAAATACACCTATATACACCTATATACACCTATATACAGAGCGTGCGTCCCTGGGAAGGGTTATCTAGATGATAAGTGACGTAAACTATCAGAGATCTTCCCCAAGTTAAGCAGAAAGACTCCCAGAAAGAACTATAACAGTGGAGATCATGAAATAAAAATATATATATTATCCAATTCTAATGCAGAAACAACATTTGATTCCCACACCCAGTGCTCTTGTTTCTTTGGAGAAATCTCACCTGCAGGTGCAATCTCATTTGACTGCTTCCAGAATGTCTGTTTCTCAATCCTGACTTTGTACCCCCTTGGCGAATTGAGAGGAGGAGGAATGCTTTTAGCTTCAGAAATTTCCTGTGATGAGGATTTTCCCTTTAAATGTCAGTAACTTGCATTATTAGGGTGAAAACAGAATGTCTGCTAGATGCCATAACTGGGACAGAAGAGTTAAATGACTCCCCAGGTGCATGTTGGAAGTTTGTGTCTGGTTGCAGACCAGAGCTGAACAGAGTTTGGATTTCGGAGCCTTCTTCAGAGTATGGATGGTGATACCGTGAACCCCTGTGTGTTCAGTGCTTTGCCTGTTGCTTGAAATGCGTCCTTATCTTCCCACTCTTCTACAGGAGAATGTTCAGGGAGATGATAAAGCTGTTCATGCCCTTGTCTTTCTTTCATTTATACTTCTGTTTTTCTTTCCCAGCAGTGTATGAAACATCCCCAAGGGCTCCTTCTGCCAGGGTCTCTTGTTTTCCTGCCTCTGACTTTCCTCAGGTAAAGATCCACTTCTCTGACATACTGACTTGTCAAACATAGAGATTTGTTTGGGAAAAAAAATAATATCAAAAGGAAAGATTTGAAGTTGTTTTAAAAGATACTGCCATATTTCTTTACAACCTTGTAATCCTTATTGGTGCTAATGCCCCTAATGCGCCACTTGTTCAGTGCTCCAGGGCCCCTCATGCCAGGGCTACTTTTGTTTTTTCCTGGGAGCTTTTAACTTCCCCAGTTCCTGATGTGGATATTAGAAAGAACTGCTGAAATGCATAAGATTTTGTCCAAATTTCGAGGAAGAATACTCAACCTGTGTAAATTTCTATAAATAAATCATACATATTTTAAACACTTCTGTTTGC
Source organism: Meleagris gallopavo (assembly GCF_905368555.1). Classification (NCBI taxonomy): domain Eukaryota; kingdom Metazoa; phylum Chordata; class Aves; order Galliformes; family Phasianidae; genus Meleagris; species Meleagris gallopavo. The sequence goes on from NC_139429.1 coordinate 6,368,348, forward strand.
CCTGTTGTAACGCTTGCTCCCAAGGATCTGTCCTACTGAAAGCTTTGATGGATACTGTCGCCCTAATTAATAGCAGGAAGTGCTTTATTTAATTATTTATTTATTTTTAACAGAAACCCAAAGCAGCAGTGTGAAGCCTGCTGGAGTCTTGTGTTGTTGTTTGCTGCTCACCGCCTGTTCAAATGCTCCAGAGGAGTATTCTTTGTTCCACAGAAATTGCAGGCGGCCGTTCTTAGAGGTGCTTTGTGCTTCCTGCTCAGCCTGAGAAGGTGGAGTTATGCTGACTTTTCCTCAGTACTCTAAGCTCTCTTTAATGAAATAAATTACAATGAAAGCTGAGCCATGAGCAGACCAGTTCTGCCCGTGCAGGTTCGGTGACCTCCTCATTCCCCCTGCCACGTGGCGTGGTGCTGGCAGAACTGTCTGTGTTTCCTTGGACCTACCTGCTCACGGTGCTTGCACAGCTATCCGGGTTTCCTTTATGCCATGTATCTAAAGCTGCCTTTCTCTTCCAGGCGGAGCCTTTTTTTGTGTCAAGATTGTTTTGCTTGTGTAACTAGAGAGGGTTTTTCATTTACTTCTATACTCTGGTCCATTCCCATGTCTTCCTTCCTCTGCATACATGAGGGCATCCTCATCACGTCTGCTGGTGCTGGGGGTGGGCCAAAGGGCTTCCACCAGAGGGAGACCCAGCTGTGCAGAACAGAAGGGTGTGAAGCGGTATTGAGCTAGGCCTGGCCCAGAGTGCTCAGGGCAGTGCAGGGCAGTGGTGGGTCGCTGTCTGCGAGATATGGTTTAGTAGCTTGTGATAGCAGTGGTAATGAGAAGACGTTTGGACTAGATGATCTTATAGGTTGTTTCTAACCTTGTGATTCTATGAACCGTGGGTTGTATTATTCTGTGCTTTGACTTTTGGTCAGATCTAGACCAACTCAGAGGGTGAAATCTGTAAGAAAGAAGCCTACTTCAGGTATTACTGTAGGATACAGGACTGAAATCTTTTCCCTTGCTTGGGAAGCTGTGTGGCTGCATTGCAGAGAGTACGGTTTGCAGTTTGTACAATTAATGAATAATGTTATGGTATAGCAGTGTACAATCAATGAATATACAGATGGTATAGTATATCCAGGAGTTTGGCCGATGTAATTATTATATTGGAGTAGGAAAAGAAAAACACTCACCCTATCCTGGGCTCGCAAAATAGACTCCAGTGGAGCAGATCTCCAGATGAGACCCTTCCCCACTGGCAGTCAGCTCTTCAATGGCTCTAGGAGAGGTGCAGCCAGGCTCCACCCCTTCCTGCAGCACAGGTGATTTGCCTTCACCTGTGCTCCCGTGGCTGACTCACTGCTCGCCTCAGGTGATCAATCAGAGGTTCATGCCGTGATTCAGCAGCCCCATACACAGTTCAATACAGAAACTAAGTTATATTCCTCCTTCTGCTAGTCTTGCTCTAGGACAGTCAAGTGTTTCTCCCGTTGCCTTATTTTCCCTGTCTGTCCAGCAGTCTTCATAGGACTGCCCAGCTCTGGATTGTTAAAGGCAAGCAGATTATTAGCTTGAGTTGTTTGGATCTCATCAAGCATGAATAATGAGCAAGCTGTTACAAGTGTATAGCAGTATCTCCTATACTTAGCTACACTGTGAAAGCAGACAGTGCTCCTTAGTTACAGTAAGGCTGAGAACACATTTGTTGTTTGAGCGTGAATCCTGGAAACAAGGAATCTAAGAATTCAACAGGAGCATTTTCTTGTGCATTTTTCAAAAGCAGTGAATAGCAATTAGAGAGGGCATGAGCCTTTGTACTTGGCAAGAGGAAGAAGGTGGTGCATTGGAAAGCCACAATGTTCGGTTTACTTTTTGCCAAATACAGAGAGGATAAAAAAACAATTGTTTTGTTTTAGGGTATAGGAACCCACTGCTTCAGAAGGAGGGGTGAACTGATGAAAACATGTGTGTTGGTCCATTCGACACATGAAAGAAAGAAAAGTGATTATTGAGTGCCACTTGAGTTTTAAACCACTTCTCTAGCTGAAATTATCTTTTTCTTTGTATTTTTTCTGTCTTTCCTCCCTTTCTTGGAATGCACAAAGGAAGGAGGTGATTTACTCTCCTTCTGGAGAAAACACATCTAGACCTGAGCTTTCAATTACTTCATTTGTTTTTTAATTTCTTTAATGAAAATCACCACCACTTAATAAACTTAATAAAAGTAAAAAGTTCTTTTATGAAAATCTGGTTTCCATGTGGGATCGTGTGTTGAAAAATTCACCGGCTGTATCAATGATGCTGTTTTGCAGCCCAGCAGAGCAGCTGGTGCTTGCAGCTGGCAGTGGGCTGAAAGCATGTGGCAGTGTCAGGGGGTGCTGTGCGTCCCGTTCCTCTCAGGGCAGTGCTGATCTCCTAGGTTGTTTTTCTATTTCTCACAGAGAGAAGACAGGCACTGGTGCTGAAGGAGATGGCACCGCGGGGTGAGGAGCGGTGCAGCAGTGGTGAAGGGATGTTCCCAAGGAGCAGAGCTGAGCAGCGGGCAGGAGATGCCCGCTGGAGGAGATGCTGGGATCTTTCCAGGACGCTCAGCTGTCTGCTCCTCCACGTGCTGCGGAGCCTGGAGAAGAGCTGCCCAAAGTATCCTCGTGCTGGATGTGGCCTCGTTTCCTTTAGGATCTTCAGTGTCTGAAAGGCCAGTGAAGAGACAGATGGCCTGGGGTCTTGCTGCACTCCCTGAAAGCCTCAGGTAACAGAGGAACAGACGCAAGATGACAGCAGTGTACCTGCAGGGTGCCAGCTCTCCCTTCTGGCAGGTGGGAGCAGGGGACAGGCCTGTCTTCCTGCCAGCTGTCCTGACATCCCGCTGCCTGGCTCACCCTGGTAGATGGGCTCTCTCAGCCTGCTGCTGATCCCTCATGTGCTGCCCTAAGAGCCCTGGGAACGCGTGGCCCCATCAGCGACCCCACCTGCTCCCTGGGTGCAGCGTTGAAGGCCAGGGAACCTCAGTCTCGTGGCTCACCGATGAACCTCACAGCCTCTCACTGCAGGGGCTCCTGTGGGCTCTGTAGGTAGAGCAGGCTCTGGCCCAGGTAGTCCTGTGCTGCACTCTTCCTCCTCCTCTTCGCCGTCTGGAGAGAGAAGAGAGTGGGGTCAGTGCAGGGTAGTCCTGACCCTGTCCTGGGGTGTGGGAACGTGCATACCATGCACTCGCCGATCTGCCAGAGCTATGCTGTCTGCACCAGGTGCTCCAGCTGCCTCCAGCACAGGAACCGTGCGGCACTAAGAAAGGCTTTCTGGGAGGCCTGCCAAACGGCTGAGATGGCACTGCAGCCCAAGCAGCAGCAGAGCCTGCAGAACCTGCATCCCCTGGAGTGCCTCTGCAGGGGGATGTAGCTGCAGGGGCTGACGCTGCCATGGGCTGCAATTCTCTTAGTGTTTGGGGGGCACCAAGGGAGCAGCATTGCCCTCCCCAAAATGAATGTGACTCCCACCTTTCTCATCACGCAGGTGCAGATACAACAGGGCCAGGTTCCTGCACACCTCCTTGTCCGTTGTCTTCTTTTCTTGGTCCTCCACAAAGTTCAGTGTTTCAAGAAAGAGGTCGATGGAGAGCTACTGCGCAGTGCTGGTCTCCTGTGGAGGAGGAAGGAAGGACATCAGTGTCAGCAGCTCCATGTCCATGTCAAGCAGGGCCAGCACCGCCAATGAATGGGGGCAGAATCTGTGGGCTGACAGGCTGCAGGCAGCTCTTGAAGATGGCTCCAGAAATGCTCCAAAGTGCACAAGCTCTGCCCTGCAGAAAGTCTGCCCAGGGGCACGCAGCGCCTGGAACTGGTGACCGGCCACAAAGTCCCCTGGTGTGCTGTCACAGGGCAGTAGGCATGGACATGCTGGGCTCCCTACCATCCCTACATCATTAAAGAGTGCTGGGAAGTTGCTGGCCAGCTCCAGAGCCATGAGGCTGAGCTTAACCCCATCCTGGAGCTGCAGCAGGGTGCTGAGTATTGGTAGGGCCGTGGCATGGATGTCACTGTCTGTGTCCTGCAGCTGCTCCTTGATGGCAGGAAGATGATAGCTGTCCTTGCCTCTGGGGGAAAAAACCCTTCCTTTAGTACAGCTGCAAGCACGATGAGGGCAAAAGCACTCCAGTACCAGCCCTGAGGATAGCAGGCAGTGATGGGGGATGTGCAGAGATCCTAGATCCTGGAAAAGTTGCAGAGGATACAGAGCGCATTCTGAAGAGGAGTTCAGAATACCAGCCGTCCAGTGGGTGCTGCAGTTGGCTGATGGAGTTTCGTTGTTGTTTTTGTAGCTCCCTGGAGTATCACTGAAGGTAAGAGGGATTCCAGAAAGCTGCAGCAGTACTGAGTGCTAGCTACCTGCTGCCTTTGGAACAGGGGGTGAATTTTATCCTTTTCTTTGAGTGCCCTTGTAATATTAAAAAGCTTTTATGTAGGTAGTGTAACAGTCCTTATTCTAATGCATCTCCTCTGGCTCATTGGAAGATTAAAATATTTTGGACAGTGTCTGGGAGAACGCAGCATGGGGCACAGTCTTGCAGGCAGCCTGTAGAACTGGCAGCATACAAACAGATGTTCTTGTGTTGATCTTAGTAATTACTTCAGAGGCTGCAGAATCATCCTGAATGGCTTTAAGTACACTGTAGATACAATGAAGAAGAACATGGCATGGGAAGAATTCCTGAACTGAAGAAGCATTGTCCACCTTTCAGCCTGTCTTTTATCTTGCTGTGCCACGCATTACAAGAAGTAGCTTGTCCAAACTAATGTTCTCCAGTTTCTCGCAAGATCATTGCTGCAGTTCTGAGATAGCCCTTCTGTTTATGCAGCAAAATTGAGTTTATCTATTGGAGTGGTAAAGTACAAAGCTATACACTCTTAACCACGTGAGAGTACTGTGCTAAACACTTAGCTGGGGTGGTGTCTAAATTGTTCTAGTGAAATGAATGCAGTGATATGTTTAATGTTAGGATAGCATTACGTTCTGCCACATCTTTCTCATTGAGGCCCAGCGTGCTGTGTGGTTAGGACAGCCATGGTCCGTGGCATTTAAGGCAGCTTCTAAAGTAGGCATCTAACAAGTTTTTGGCTTTTTTTTTTTTTAGTTACATGACCCTGTCAGTTCTGAAGCCTCGCAAGCTGTGCCTGTGAGTTGTTGGGAATCTAGTGCTGTGTCTGTACAGCCCTTGGTGTATTGGCCCAGATTAAGATGCTTAAGATGCGCTCCTAGGTGCTTTTGCTGTGTGAATATCGCTTGGGCTGTGATCTGTAGAGATAGTAAGAGATTTGGGTGTCTGACTATCTGTACAGATCTACTTAGGCATGTTGTGAAAGATCACAAAATGCCAGGAAGCTTACTTGTATTGGAGCAAGCTTTGTGACAAATCAGAAAAAAAATTACCTGCAGTTCCCTCAAAGACTGTTACCAATAGCACAGTGTATATGTAACGTCTGTTCTGGGAAACAACTGCAGTAGATAAAATTGTGTTGGCTTATGAAGTCACCTTTCTAACGTTTTACTTTCTTACATCAAGGGATTGTATGTATCTGCGTTCTGACGGACTGCTGAATGTCAAAATTAACTCTCCATTGAAGAAGCAGGGAACACCTTTCTTCTCATCATTGAGAAGCATGCTAGGATAGATGGCAAGCTCTGGGTGAGTACTGTGGGTGCTTCAGTGCTGCTAGCTGTTTTGTGCCACAGATCTTGAAATAAATAGTTTGAAATTTACCAAAGGTGTAGCAGGTGAGGATAACAGGTCAGTTTACAGCCAGGAAGAAGATATTTGACAGCTCTCCTGATTCCCAGTACAACAAGGCAACCTGTAACTCCCACGCTGCTATTAACTCATTGCCAGAGAAACAAACCTTCGCTCTGAAGGCAGTAAGCTGAGCTGCAGTACGCTGAATCCAAGGTCTGAACATACTGTAGAATGAGTTGGCTCACGGTAGCAGGACTTGCAGTTACAGCTTGATGAAGAATCATGTTATCCTTTGTGATATAGATTAATGATCGAGTTGTTCGTTATTTTCAGTTTGCAGTGGTCCTCTTTCAAGTAAATAATGTAAATGCATCTAAGGGGTGTAATTTTCTTCTGCCCAACAGAGTTGTGTGAGAGGACTTTCTGTAATTTCCTTCTTAAAATTCCTGAGATACCAGAAGTGTTGAGCATCCAAACGGAAATGGGTTGGTGCTCTGCAAGGAGCCCACATACTGTGTTAGCGTCCTTTAGCTTACTCAAGTTGTTGTATTAGGTGACTCTTTAGTAGCAGATCTCAGTCAAACTGAAATGTGTGATGAGACTCAGTCCTTGTGTTTGTGTGTCTGCGTTCAAACTGACTCTTGTGTTATTAGTTGTACTCTTTCTTTTAGGACAATACATCTTCCCAACTTGGAGATGTAGAAATGACTTAGCAAGGGTGTTGATAGTCTACAGGATGGATTGTGCAGAAAATGCCTCGGTTACTTGGATTAAAGAGCATTAAAGTAGGAGCGTGCTTTGTAGAACTGTGTGTTTCAGAGTCATACACTCAAATGTTGGAATTGTCTGGGGTGCACTGGCAGTTAAATCCGTAGTTTCTCTTGGATTTGGAGCTGATCACTGGTTGGACTAAGTGATCTTGTGGGTCCTTTCCAACCTTGTGATTCTATGATATCCTGCTATAGACAAAGATTGATTGGTTTACAAGGTCTTTTGGAGTTTTGCTTAGCTGATTTCAGGTCTATTGTTTGAAAAGTGGTCATGCAGAAGAAATTCTAACTATATACATTTCTAAATGGATTGAATTCAATTTTTGTTCTTGTGTAGCAGATCTGATACTTGGTCTTAAGAGAATGTATTGCTTTATGAGAGAAGCAGTTAACCCATTTTATCTGAAATTGGGATAGGCAGCTGGTAATGTGTGTATTCCAGGCTGCAGTGTGTTCCTTAGAAGCAGGCATAACACTGTGATAGTAAATCTTGTGATGGTACCAGTGTCTTCTAATGCAGCCTCTCAGAATCTAAACCCGGAAGGCACCGTGTACTGCGGGGCACAGACATGGATACAAAGCTTTGATTCTGAGTTGTTAGGTTGAGTAACAGCTTGAAGGGCTCTTTGCCTCAAAACCAGAATGAGAAACTTCTCTGTCACGAAACCTGTAACTAGGGGATGCTTCTATGGTTTGTGTTTTATTCACAGCTACAGCCTGTGGAAATCCCAGAAAATATTTCACTTTTCCAGTTGGGGTTAATTTCATCAGAGCCTTTTCCTGATGGTTCCCAGATACAGGAGACATAGTTTTCACTGAAGATCAGCATCAGAGCTGTGTAAATCCACAGCCTGGGGTTTTGCCTTGGGCTGCTGATGGGAAGTCACTGATGTGGCAAAAACAGTTACAGTTTATATGGCCGTCACTGTTTGCTGGTAGTTCACAGAAAAGGGCACGGTTCTCAATGTGGGTCTTTTCAACAAGTCTGAGCTGTTTTGGTTCCCCTGGCTACTGTTTCAAGTACACATTCTGAAAAGGTTCCTGGGTGAAACAGAGCATTCCTCTGTTTACTCTTACAGTGATTCCTGATTGTTCATTTATGTATTAGCATATTTTCTCTGTCTAAAGGCAGTGTGACAAATGGCAACTCGGGCATAAACCCCCCCCCTTTTTTTTTTAAAAAAAAAAAATTTTTTTTTTTTTTTAAAAAAAATAAGGAAAAAAAAATTTAAATTAAATTTTTTTTTTTTTTAATTTTTTAAAAAAAAAAATTTTTGGGGCTTTTTTGGGAAAATTTAATTTTTAAAAAAAAAAAAAAAAAAAAAAAAAAAAAAAAAAGGTTTTTAAAAAAAGGGGGAAAAAAAAAAAAAAAAAAAAAAAAAAAATTTATAAAAAAAAAAAAAAAATTTTTTTTTAAAATTTTTTTTTTTAAAAAAAAAAAAAAAATTTTTTTTAAAAAAAAAATTTTTTAAAAAAAAAAAAAATTTTAAACAAAAAAAAAAAAAAAAAAAATCCCCAAAAAAAAAAAAAAAAAAAAAAAAAATTTTTTAAAAAAAAAAAAAAAAAAAAAAAAAAAAAAAAAAAAAAAAAAAAAAATTATTTTTTAAAAAAAAAAAAAAAAATAAATTTTTTAAAAAATTTTTTTTTTCCCAATTTTTTTTTTTTTTTTTTAAAAAAACAAAAACCCCAAAAAAAAAAAAATTTTTTTTTTTTCCCCCCTTTTTTTTTTTTTTAAATTACTATTTTCCCTTTTGGGAGGCTTCCCTTTCAGTAAAAAAGCGTCTACCTAATTGGAGCTCCTTTCGACCGCCTCTGGGCCTTTTGTTTCCTGCACTTTAGTTTCGGGTCAAGGGGGAAGGGGTTTTGCAACCCCCCCAAAGGGGAAAAGGTTTTTGCCCTGAATTGGCCCAGGCTTTTTTCCCCCTTTGTGCCTTTTTTTCCCCGATTTTCTCCAAGGGGTAAAATTTGGGCCCCTTTTAAAAAATAACTTTCCAAAACCGGTTTTTTTAAAAACAAAAAAAAACCCGGGGGGGCCCCCCTTTTTTTCCCCCCAAAAAAAACAAAAAAACCGGGGGGTTTAAAAAAAAGAAAGACGAAAAAAATTGCAAATAAAGGGGGGAAAAACCCAAACCAGGGGGGCCCCCCCTTAAAAAACCCCTTTTTAAAATTTTTCGGAATTTTTAATGAAAAACCCCCAAAAAGAATTAATAAAACCGAGTACCCGGGTTTTTTTTTTTTTTTTTTAAAACAACAGTAATTTCCCGGGGGTTTTTTTTTAAAAAAAAACGGGGGGAAAAATTTGGAAGGCCCTTTAAAAAACGGGGGGGGGAAGTTTTTTCTAATGTCAAATTCCCCTTTTCTCCATCCCTGGCCCAACCCCCTCTGTCTCCAGGGGGTCCTTGGGGGGCCCTTTCCTTTTTGGGGGTGAAAGCGTGTTTTTTATCCCTGGTGCTAGGGGTTTACCCCGTTAAAGGGGGGAACCTTTCAGCTTTTCCTGTGCCACTCGGGGCAAATTCTCTTTTTTAAATTTTAGATTTTTAAAAATTACAGTATTTTTTAAAGGGAAAAAACTTTCGGGCGCAGCTGAAAATTTTAAGGTGATGGGTTAGCACAATTGTTTCTGTAATATCAAGTAATTATTTCAGTTACTTGTACTCTTTCCTCCACTGTCCCCAAAAATTCGGGGGAACAAGGATTTTTTAAAGGGTTTGTAATTGGTACGGGCAGAAGTGAAAAGCCTTTTTTTTTGTTAAAAGACCCGTCGGAATGAAAAAGCTGTGATTTTAGATAGTCAAATTTATTCTTCATCTTTTTCTAAAAGACGTCCATTTTGTATCAGTAAAGGGGGTCCTAAAAAAGGGGGGGCCCCCACTTGTAACTTGCAAATGGGGAAAGTGCATTAACCTAAGGGGTTTTTGGGGGTTGGTCTTTGCTTTTGCAAGGGGGGCCAGGTAAACTGAAAGAATGAGGCAGAACAGCTAAGGGAAGAATTTGGGGGCCCTCCAGTTTTTTTTTCTCCTTTCCCCCCCTCATTCTTTCAGGATTGCTTGTGGGATCGCACTACTTCGATGCTTTGCAACCCAAAACCATAGAAGTTTTCTTTTTGAAAGTCTGTGTACAAATTTCTTTTAAAATTAAAAACCCCTTACCGGGGGGTGTTGTCCTTCATCCCATGGAAACGGGGGGATTCAACAGCCCGGGGAAAGGTGCAGAATAAACCTTTTCCCTTTGGGTTTTGCCACAATTCCACCCTTATCAGAGGGGGGAAAAGGGGGGGAAATTTTATCTGGAAAGGGGGGAAGGGGAAAAATTTAGTGGGGTTTTTCTTTAAGTGCATTTGCTGCATTTCGATGTCTGAAATTAAATGTTTTGGGGCCCCCTTTCCTTTTTGCATATTCTACTGGTGAAATGGATAGATATAAAATGAATATGAGAAAAAGAATACCTAGGAAAGGAGTTCCAAAGACTGTGTCCCTTTTTTTTGTACAATTTGGGGTTTTTTGATAAACTTTAATCTTTTTTAATCGCATCACATTAAAAATTTTTCTTTTTGTTTTTTGTGCTTCGGGGTACTCACAACTTTTTGATAATTTTTCTAAGAAAAATGGTTAAAGGGCCCCAAGGTTTTTTTATTTGAAGATCTACATCAACATGTTGTCCATCTCGCTTGCAGTTGCCTTGATGACTTTTTTGTCCTTGCTGTTTGAAAGTCAACTGTGGCTTTTTTTCCATTGGGGAAAAGATGCCTGGCAATTGGGGCACATGTAAAAATGATAGAATTTTTTTTTCCTTCCAATTTTAATGAAATGAGACATACTTTAAAATTTATGATAAAAAACTAAAAATTGTACTCTCATTTCGCCAACCGTGACATTTTTGGGCCCTTCTGGGGCATGTAATGCAATGGGGAGGAACATCTTGGGCTTGGGGTTTTGGTAGTTTTTTTCACCCTCTCTCAGGGGGGTGGAGTTCAGCTGCCCCCCAAAAGAAGATTGAGTTCTGTTTTTTCCCAAATGTTTTTTTTGTAAGTAAAATTGAACAGACTCAGTTCTAAAGCTGCTAACTCTTTGGAAATTTGGGGTTTTTCCCGTATATAAAAGCCTGTTGGGGGGCTCCCAGGGTATAAATTTCACTTTTTAGAAACAGCTGCGGGGTAATGACTGGTGGAATATTTTATATCACTGCGGGGGTAAAAACTTGGGGGTTAAAAATTGTTTTGGTCATCTCTAGCAGCGACACTCACCCAATTCCCTTCATGCTTTTTCTCTTTTAATTATTCTTCACCTTTAGGGGAGACGATTTCTTAAAATAACATCAAGGGGCAGTTCATGCAGTGGGGCTTTAAAAGTATAAAAGAACAACTAATAACAGGTTTTATTAAAGGGGGCATTCCCAAAATTTTTGTAATAACTTACTTCTGTGACAAGGGATGCCAGCATTTCTTGCAGGGAAGTTTATTGAATCATCCTTACTCTCAAAAACATACCTCAAATTTCAATGCACAGGGGGTACCTCTGGGCACCCAGCCTGCTTCGATGAGGGAAAGGGGAGAACCTGTGTTTGGGGGGCCCCCGGGTAAAGAGCAGACGGGCCAGGAGGCACTTAAAAGCAGATCTAAAGCCCGGGTGAGGTTCTGTCCCTTTTTTTTGACCGACCCCTTTTTTGGGAGTGAAAAAAACTTTTTTTCCTGCTATTGAGTACGGATAAAAAACCCCCAAGTGAACATCTGCCTTTTTTTTTTTTTTTTTGTTAAGGGGAGCTGATTCCAAAAATTCCCAGAAAATAAAAAAAAACTTTTTTTGGGGTCAGGGGCCCATCCTTAAAATTTTTAAACTTAATTTTACTTCTAAAAAAGCAAGAAAGGGAAGGGGTTTATCTGAAGGGGGTTAAAGCGAAGATAGCAGTTTTTGGGGGGGTTTTTTTTGCTTCCTTTTCTTTCCTACCCCCCAATTAAACATCTTTTCCTTTCCATGTAGCCAGGGGAATTTCGGGGGGACTCGGGGTTAAACTTGGGGAAAAGCTAAGACTTAACAACTGATGTGATTAGAGTTGGGTCTTCTCATCTGCAAGAATTTACCCTACCTTCATTCTTTCTCGTGACAGGGTATCACTTAAAGCTCTGTTTTAAGAGGGGAACCTGCCTTATTTACAAGAAACGTTGATTTTTTTTGGGGGAACTAAAAGGTTTTTTGGGGAAAGTTTGCCATTTGGGGGTTTACGGAAATAAGATGTTTTTCTCCACATGCCCCTTTTACATGCCTGAAATAGAAGCAAATTAAGTGCTTCCTATAAAAATTTTAATTTGTTTGCTCAAGAGGGGGGTCTGCAAACCAGTGGCTCGGGGGGAAAAGGTTCAATGATTTCAAAAAAATCGCTTTTTGGGGCTCTTCAGCGTTCCGGGCGGGGGGTTACCATCCCTCGATTCTGGGGGGATTAAGCACTTCTCCGACTTGATTCCTCTTTTCCTTTCCCCCTTTTTGCAAGCTGGGGAAGCTTGGGCCCCAACCTTGGTTTTTCCCCTTAATTCACATCTTCCGATTTTCCTTTCAGCGGGTTAAATGTTTTCACCAGGCTCCTCGCTTGCGGGAAGGGGGAAACGATTTATAATTTTAAAAATTTTTTATTTTAAAAACTAGTTAAAATTTTAGATTATCTCCTTCTTTGTCTTTTTTTTTGGCCACTTTCAAAGCTCGAAGGCTACTGATAAAGCAAAGGGCAAAAAATAGGGGGAAAACCTTACAGACGGAAAGCACCTTTTTGAAATACCTTCATCTACCCCACTTGAAAAATTTTCCATAAGCAGCAGCTTTTGGGGGGGTTACCGGACCATGTTACTCCCCCTCATGCGTGAATCATTTGTTTTTCTTTAAACCCACCGGACCTCCCAAAAATTTTTCTTGAACCCGGGCCCCCAAAGTAAAATGACCTCCAATGCGGGGGAAACTGAAGTCAGGGGAAATTTTCCTTAAGCCAATAGTCACACCGGATAACCCTGGTTTAAAAAAATCCCCGGGTTGCGGTTTGCAGGGGGAATTTTGAGTTTCAAAAAAAAGGGGTGGAAAAATTTTTAAATGAAAATCGCACCTTTTTAAGGGAAAGTCCCTTAGATTTTTTTGCTTATCTCTAAAGGGTTTTCCCTTTAATGCCCCAATGGCATTTTTCTGAAACTGTTTAGTTCCCCAGGTTGAAAGAAAAAACATTTTAAAAAGGGTGAAAAAAAATGCTACTTTTGGGCATTTTTTTTCTTGGGGACTGAAATCACTGCAACGCCTGGTGCCAAAAACCACAGAGTTAGAGAGGGGCTCTGTGGACCTGAGGTTCCCCCTTTTTGTTTGCTGGCCCCCCCTCATGTCTCTTGCTGGGCTTTCATACAGACGAAATTTTTGCACAGGGGTGAAGTTAAAAAAGCTCTTTAAGGCCCTTAAAACTCCCCCCCGTCATTTTCCCAAAATTTTAAAAAGATGGAGTTTGTGAAGGTTCAAAATCCCCTTGGTGTTTTGTGCAGGAGAAAAGTCATGTTATTTAAAAAACCCTTCAAAATTGACCCAACCCCGTTAAAACGGGGGGGCCTTTTTTGCCTTTTTTACAAGGGATTATATTCCAGCACAACTTGCAGAATGCTTCATTATTTTAAAATAAATGCTCTTACAATGACGTGTCCCCAGGGATCTCGCTGGGCAACGTTTAAAACAAAGACTTTTTAATAAATCTACTTAGTGTGATGAAACATTTTTTCGGGGCCTTTTGTGAAATAAAAAGGTTTTGTTGTGTGTTTTTTTTTTTTTTTTAATTCTTACATTGTAAAGACTAAGCCCAATAAATGGGGTTGATTTCCCTTTTTCACCATAAAAAGGGAATGTAATTTTCTTTTTTAATTTGGGTTTACTCAAAATTTTTTGGGGGCTGAAGTAACACTTCTTTTTGGGAAATTTTGGTTAAAAAACCCAAGCTCTAAAATTTTTTTTAGGGCAGCTAGAATGTTTATTCAATTTTGGGGTTTTAAAAGGGTTTTTTTTTAAAAATTAGAACATTTCCAAAGCCTTTTCTTAAAGGGGTACCCGCCTTCCTGGGGCATCTGTTCGTTTGCAATTGGGCCAAACCGCTCAAATTCACCGCCTTGGGATTCATATTTATGAAAACGTTTATTGTTTGGGGCATGTAGCATCCTTGACTCTCATTAAAATTAATTTTTGATTTAAAAAAAACCCCAAACTTTTTTCTAAAATCCAAAGACTTTTTTAATTAAAGACACGTGAAAACATTTTTTGTCATGGGGCAAGTTTTTTTGATGAAGATTATTAAGCCGTTTCTTCTGGAAGGGGTTAATTTTAACCTATAAAAAAAACAAGGCAATGTAACTTGCCGGGAATAAGGACTGCATGAAAGTGTTTTCGGGCTGGGCTGTTGGAAAGGCCGGGGGGGGCCCTGGGGACAAGGGGTTGGCCATGACCGCATGTGTCCGGGGTCAAAAGGCCAATGGGATCCTAGGGTGATTCAAAGAGCGGGGCAGGTTGAGGGAGGGATCCCCCTTTTGCTGTGCCCTGGGAGGCCACAGCTATGGGGCCTTTTTGGGGGCCCCTCTGTGCACAAAAAAGGGGGAACTGCTGGGAAGCCAGGGGGGGCCCCCGGGGGTGATAAGGCCGGAGCATCTCCCCTGGGGGGGAAACTGGGAAGGGGGGCGTTTCCCCGGAAAAAAGGGCGGGGGGGGGATCTCCTCGGGATAAATGTCGAAGTGTGAGAGGAGTCGGGGCATCCTCTTTTTTTGGGGCAACCACAATAAACAAGGCGTGGGGCCCAAAAGGAAACGGGGGAATCCATACGATGCAGAGAAGAACTTTTTGTAAAAGGACAAATGCTGGGGCAGGGGGCCCAAGAGGGGTTTCACTCATTCCTTCAATGGAGATGTTTTAAGACCCATCCGGACACCCCCCCGGGGGGGCCTTTTGGGGGGTGCTTTACAGAGGTTGGGTATGATCTTTGAGGGGCCCCTTTCCAAACCCACCATTCTGTGGGGTTTGCTGTGTGTTTCCCCGGGATTTAAGGCTGTATTTCTTCTTCTTTTTTACAAGTTTTTGAAATGTTTTTGTCCGAACACCCCTCTTTTGGCTCTCCTTTAAAAGGGGAGTACCAATGTGAGGGGGGTTTTTTAAAGAGGAGCTTTTTTTTTTTTTTTTTTTTTTTTTTTTTTTTTTTAAGAATGAAATCATGAATAACGAAGGGGGGGTTTGGGAAAGGGGCCTAAACCCATGCAGTTCCAACCCCGCTGGGATGGTGCCCCCCCAGGTCATGTCCCAGGCCCCTCCGCCCCGGGCTTGAACATCCAGAGATGGGGACCCCCATTTCTCCCCAGAGCCTTTTTTCCTGCTCCCACCAGGACATCCAACTCTCGTATTTAAACCCTTTGGGGGTTTTACCCAACCCCCCTTCCCCCGCCTGTAGTTTCCTTTTTTTCCCCATTACACCCCGGGACTTTTCCCCCAGTGCCTTTCCTGCCTCCTCTACTTTTTTTCTTTTTTTGGGGGTTGGGGGCTCTGTGTCTCAGAAAGAGGCATCCTTAAAGACTCCCCTCTGCTTGTTCCTTGTCCCCCAAGGGGAACTTCCCCGGGGGTCTCATACAGCAAAAACCCCAAGCACGAGGGTTTTTCTCTCCCCAAGTTCAGGGCCCCGAATCTCTTTGCCGGCAAAAATCCCGAGATCACAAAACGACCCAGCGTGGGCTGCGCCCAACCTGCCCTCATCTTAATCTTTTTTTTTATCTCTTCGAATCTTGGGGGGGTTTCCGTAACCTTTCCCCCTTTGGCTTTGTCAATCCGGGGGCCCAAATTTCGTCATGGGCTCTGGAGTGTCCGGAGCTTTTAGTCACGTGGGGGGAAAAAAACAGGGGATTAAAACGTGGACAAGGGGGAAATATACCCCAAAGCTACCACAGACCGTGGTGGCTTTAAGGACCTGCAGTTAAGCAGAGAAAAAAGGGAAATGTACAGAAATGGAAGCAGGGTTGGATCCTGGGGGAATAAGGGGGTTTCCAGCATTAAATAATTGGGGAAACCCCAAGGAAAATGGGCTAACTTGTGAGGGTGTAAAGATAACCAAAAATTTAAGGTCAGGGCAAGGGGGGAACAAGGGGAATTTTCCCCCCGGAGAAAGGCCTATAAAAAGGAAAAAAGGGGTACTTTGTCAGGGGTAGAAAAACTGAGGTACTCAGTGGGGGTTTTTTTTAGTGTTCACAGGGTCAGGCTTCCCTGTCTGCCAAGACCCGACCCCTTTAATAGGGGGTGGGGATGGTTTCTTCCCATTACGGGAAAAAGTCGGGTCCCCTCAAAATTGAACGTGCTTAATCCATGGGGCCCCGGATATATCTCCCCGGGTTTGAAAGGAGGGGTGGGTGGTTGCCAAGCCCCTTCCTCATATTTGAAAAATCGGGGTGTCTGGTAAGTCCTTGTGCTAAAAAAAGGGGGTTATCCTTTTTTTAAAAAAGGGGGAGAAAGGAAACCCGGGAACTGGGGGTGGGAGCCCCCACTTCGTCCCCGGGAAAATCATGGAGCAATCCTCCTAATTTGTTAAGGTGCTTAAACAAAGAGGGGTTTGGGGGGCACCGCAGGGGGAAATCCCTCTGGTGGCCTTTTATATGGAGTGAGGGATGTTCAAACTGTACTACCTGGTGGGCAGGATGCAAAAAGGACCCCCCCGAGCACACTAGTGGTTTTTGGCGGGGGTCTTGTTTCTCGGGGAGGTTGAAAAAGGGGGGAGTCAGTTGGCGACTGTATGAAGGGGGAAAGAATAACGGGTAAATTTTTGGCTGGCCCCCCCCTTCGATGACAGGGGGGCCGGGTCGGTGCCCCTGTTTTGGGGACGTCACGGGAATTCCGTTGAGGGGTGGGGGGAGGGTGAGTGCAGTGCGATCTGCAAATCTCCCCTCATTTTTGGCTTGTCCAGCCGATGGGGTTTTGGAGGTGACCCCCCATAAAGAAGACCGTTCCCCACTCATACCATGTGGGGAACAACGAGCGAAAGATTTTCCTTTGGGCTGCCCCCGTCTGGTCTGGAACCGGGGGTATTTTTGGTGTTAAAGGGGCCGGGGTTTGGTGGGGGGGGCCGGGGGGTAATGGAGGGGGGGGAAATGATCGCAGGATTTGGGGCCCCTTGGAGGGGTTTGGGGACCTTTGGTCAGACCAAAAATCGTTTGATGCTTTTTTCCACAAAAAACAAATTGGGGGGAATTATAGTAACACTTTGTTTGGGGGAGTTAAACTAGTTTTTTTTTTTTTTTTTTCATTTTTAAGTTTTTTTCCCCAATCCCCCCCGGGGGTTCCTTTGGGGGAAGCACTGTAGGGGGTACCCCAACAAAAGGCAGCGGGGCCTGGAGCCCTGTCACATCTGGCCCTCTCAGCAGCTTGGTGCTTTTGTGCACGGGGGAATTGGGGCAGACTCCCCCTGGGTTGGGGGGACGCAGTGTGCTTTGGGGGTTCCCCCTTCCGGGGAAAAAAAACCTTGGGGGTTTCCCCAGCCGGGGGTTCCTTTGAGCCTGGGCCCCGGACTTCCAGCCCTTTCCCTGGGGGAGGGGCTCCCCCCCCCTTCCTTTGGGGACCGGTTGTGCGTTTCTGGCATAGGCAAAACAGTAAAGTTGGAAGGGCCTTTAGAAGGGTTTTTAGAAAAAAACTCTGTGCCTTGGTTTTGGGCTCCGAAAAAAGAACCCGATGGGGAAAAACCTGCACCTCCGTTCTTCCTGCATGCGCGGGAACCACCTCTCACAAAACCTGCTGGGAACACTTAGACAAAAATCTCTTTTTTGTGGGGGTCGTCTTCTTGCTGCAGGGGCCCTCTGGGCAGGGAATCCGGGGCTGCCCCCCGCCCTGTGCAGGGAACAGGTCCCCCACCTTTGGGGAAACCCTCACTTTGGGGGGAACCCCTATTGATTGGGGTTTGGACCTGGGTACAAAATTTTTTAAATGGGTCGTAAAATAAGAATCCGGGTGATGACGTGATTCTGTGCTAACAGACCGACTGTGCCAGCGCTTTTTGCTGCAACGTTCCGGGCCCCGGGCCCCCCTTCGCTCTTGCCGCGTCTTCGGCCTCGAGTGTTTATGCACCACAGTTGGGGTTTTAAGATGTTTTTTTCCCGGCTTTTTGGAAAATTTCTAGGATTTTTGGTTTCCAACTCCGCGACCTTAAACTTCCCACGAGGGGGGGTTTCGCCTATTTGGGGGGTTTTTTCCCTGTGAGAGTAAGGAAAAATACCCCAAGGGGTTAGCCTGGGGCTGAAGGATTTCCCCTTGGGGAAAAAGGGGAAAGGAATTTTTTTATGTGTGGGGGAAAGTGGCCCCTCTACAAAAAATGCAAAAAAGCCCGGATGGTGCTGGAAAGGGTTTTTTAGTGGGCCCGTGGCTGTTGTTAAACGACACGCGTGTCCAGTGGACCCTGGGTCCTTTACCCACTGCCTCTCCTCTCCTGGGTACCATTTTCGCAGAGGAAGTCAGTTTTCCCCCAACTCTCCCCCCCCTGGCTCACCTTTTTTTCCACCGCCTTTGGAGGGGAATGCACCTGCATGGGGCCACATCAGCAAAACAGAGGGAAGCCCAGACCCAGGCGGGCAGCACAGCCCCCCGGTGAGGAGGCACTTCTCAAGGGGGGGAACCGCGTGCAGTAGGGGAAAGGCCCTGTTGGAGGGGAATCTTGTTTTGGAGAAAACGCTTTGATTCTTCTTCACCCCCGGGGGAAAGCGAAAAAGTCCCCCCCCCTTTGGGGGTGGAACAACCTTCTCTTGTATTAGGGGTCATGACGATTTTTTTCTCAGGGGGGGTACTTTTTTAACCCTTTGTCCCCCCACTTAAAAAACAGGGACCTCGGGTTTTAAAATCATTTTGCTACCAGGGGGGAAATTACATGGTTTTTTGGGAAAGGGGTTTTAAGGGGTTTTTACTCTGTGCTGTACCGAAAATCGGGGGGTTCTGAAGTTTGGGGGGGTGCAGACAGCTTTTTAAAACGGTTTGTTACTTAGCTTGTCAAACCACTGGCCATCCAAGCTTGACTTTTTCACAACTCCTAAGTCTTCCCCTTTTTCCCTGAGCGACCTTTACATATTCTAAGCACTGTATGGCATTCGTGACGAACCAGTTTGAAGATCCATCTTCCCCCCCTTGCCCCCTTTGGGGCTTACCCGGGTGGGCCAAAAATGCAGCGCTCTGCCCAGTGCCAACTTCTGCGGCAGGGCTGGGGGAATTTAACCCCGCAGCGGGGGCCTTGCGGGGGGTGTTCCTCCTCACTGGGGGGGGATGTCCCCCCCCAGGGGATGGCTCCGAGCCCCGGACACCCCCCCTGGGGCTGTGCCAACGCCATCCAGTGGGGGCACGAACTTTTTCCCTTTTCGCGTTTTTAATCCATTCCCCCTGTCGAGTCTTGAAACCAGGGGTCGAAAACCCAAACTGGTGGGGGCAATTACACTTCCTTTTAAAATTCCTTCGGGGAAGGTTTTCCCCCCCCTTCACTGTGTCCCGAAGACCCCCAAAACCCAATCAAAGCATCATTATTTGAGTGAACGCCTTTTTTTCCTTCCCTTTTTCCCCGGCCACCCGGTTATCCCGTTAAAACCAAGGGGGGTGCTGGGCCCGGACCCCTTTTGGGGCAGGAACAACAGATGCGGGGTGATCAACCCCCGGGGCCCCCCCCTTTTCCCATGGGGGGGAAAGGCTCACCTTTGCATAAGGCGGGGTGAGCGCTGGTTTTGGGGGGGTACGGGGGGACAAAACTTTTACAATTCCTGCCCTTCCGGGGGGGCAGCAACCTGAAGAATGGGTCGGCGATTCAAATTTAAACTCCCAACTAAAAAAAGGGGGGGAAAAAAACCCAAAAAAAACAGAACTGCATAAAAGGGTAAAACGGTTTGTTTGTTTGAACTACACGTTATTGTCTAGTCATGAGTGCGCCCCCCAAGAAAGCCAGGGACTTGGCCTTCTACTGCGGGAGACCCATCGCGGGGTGTTTGCGCAGTATGTGATCCTGCGCTCCGGGGGCCATGTCACATGGGGTTCGCAAGTGAGTGGATATCTCTTTTGGGGTTTTTCTCTTTGGGGAGGGCATAGCTGCATCCCTGCAGGCGCGAGCACTCGCACTGTCCTCCCCATCCCTCTGCGGGGTCTTTTTTCCCCCCTTCAGTGCTGGGCCGGGCCTTTTCCCCTTATTAATTGGGGGGTTGGACATCATCTCCTGGTGGGGGGGGCTCTCCAATCTCCAGATCAGCAATGCAAAAAATTTTTAAAAACAGAAGGGGTAAATCAAAAAAAAAATGTGAAAAAATTCATTTTCTGAGCCCTTTGGAACGCTGACTGAGGCGTTTCCTGATGTACTGAGAAAAAGGGGCCCCAGGAGGTCTCTTAGAGAGGGGGTTTTGCAAAATTTCCGTGAGGTTTGCTTTCTCTAGCATTCGTGGAAGGTTTTCCTTTTTAGAAATGCATGTTCTGTGAGTAGCAGCTGGTTCCCTGGTCCCTTTTTTGAGCCGGGGTTGTCTTTTAAACTGAAACAGACCTGATCTGAGACAAGTGGGGTTTTAGCAGAAAGCTGATCTCAATAGAAAAACAAAACCTTGAACTCTGACTGCTGTTCAAAACCATCTGGGATGTGACCCCGGGGTTTTTGTGCTGCTCAGTCCTGATATTTTTCCTTCCCTCAGCCCAGTTCCTCTCCTACGGCCCGCGGGAAGAAAACTGAACCCTATGAGCTGGGTGGGGAGCCCGAGAGGAAGATCTGGGTGGGGCAGCCCTGTCCTCTGGGGCCGAAAGTTTCTCCCCGCTGTGTCTGTGTTGCCCGTTTCTGGCTTGATAACCTCATGTTGCCGATGCCTTTATTTTCCATCTAGAATTCCCGGGGGCCGACAAACAGCACCTGCATCCCAGCTGCCAAGCGGCCCAAAGGGGGGATGGACAGCGTCCCGTGGGGCGCCGCGCGGGGGCAGCCGCAGCAGCAGACCAGAGGGTGGGAGAATCGCACCGCTCCCAGCAAATCTCCATCCCCACAGCCAAGGAGGGGAATGAAGAAGGCGGGACCCCCAATCCCCCCCGCGCACGTGGGACCGGGAGTGGAAAGGCCTCCCAGGAAGCGACGAGCCGTCTCCTTCCCTCCAGGATCGGTAGAAGCTGCCGGGCCGGTGTTACGGAAAAGGGGGGGGCTGACAGCAGAAGATGTTAGTAAGAGGAAACTCCTTCTTTTCCTCCTCACCCCATCCAGAGGCTGGGGGTTTCCATCCCCTTTTTGTACGATTGTGCGCCCTGGAAGGGCTCTGCAGCTTTGCAAGAAGTCTCCTTCCCCAAGTTAGTTGGGACGTTCTTTCGTTCTGGGAAAACGCAAGGGTTAAGGGGCCCCCAAGAATCGGGGGTAACGTTTGTGTTGGGGCCTGTTTGTGGGGAGACTGATTTTGCATGGAGTCTGTTCAGCGTCTGAAACAGACTGTGCTCTTTGTGAGACAAAAAAGCAAAAACTAGTACCCCCTTTTGGGGTTTGAAGGCCAGCCCTGGAGGTATGATGTTTTTATGTTCCAGGGGGTCCCCAAGCCTGGTGGGTGATGATGTTTTTAAACGGGTCTGCTCACTGAGAGCATTGGGGCCTTAGATACCATAACTGTCCTGCTCCCCCAAAACAGCAGCATTGCGTCCTTTGAGCCCCGGCAGGTGGGTGCAGATGCTCAGCACCCCGTGCTCGCAAACCGTGGGTTTCCATGTGGTTGGTGTTCCACCGCGGGGTCTCTCCTCCCTGGTGGGACGGATTCCCTTTAACTCAGAAAGGGGGGGGTGTGGGGGGGGCCAAAAGGGGGTTTGCTGCATAGGGCTGTGAAGGGGGGAAGGGGGGTCGCCTATCCTGGTGGAACAGCTCTGTCTTTTCGCACAGGTCAGTGTGCAGCTGGGTTGGGTGGGGCTAGAAGGGGCACCCCCTCTCCATTATTTTTCTCCTTCCTGCAAGGGGGTTTAAAAAAATGTTCCACTATACTTTAGATGCTGCTCTTTTTAGCATTGCCTGCCTCCTGAGCGTTAATCAGAGAGGAGGCAAAAACAAAGAGAGTGCATGTTTACACAGGTCTTAGCTGGCTGGGGCCTGGGATTCAGGGCCCCTTGTTTTTGTTCTGAGAGGACCGAAAGCTCTCTCTTGCAAAGAGCTTATTGCCCAAATGAAAAATTTCCATTAATAAACGGCTCCCCAAGATCTCTGCCCTTTTTGCAGTGGTTTTCCAATTGCTCATAGCGACCTCAGTTAGGTTGTGGGCACTGATCCACTTTTCCTTCCCCCCCCCCCTTTTTTCTCCCCCCCCATAGCTGCCAGGCCTGCTGGAAGTCCTGGTGGAGAATTTCCGGGCTGCCTGATCGAGGTCTTTGGAATCCTGGAGGAATACGAGGGGGGGAACCCAGGGCAAAAAACACTCTGTGGGTTTTAGAGGGGCCGCCTGCTCTGGCAGATGGGGGGGGGAAATACCACTGAGCACATCCAGACCCACTTTGAGAGCAAGAGGGGGCGCCCCGCGGGTGAGAGCAGGGGAAATGCTCAGGAAGGGGAGGCTCCCCCATCTGACAGCTCCCCAGCAATTCTGGAGGAAAAACCTCGCTGCAGAGACGAGACACCCCTCTGCCTCACCCACGACTGGCAGAACTCTCTGGCGAAGCGCTGCATCTGCGTCTCCAACATCATCGGGGGTTTGTAGTTTTTCCCGGGGAGTGACACTGAGAAGTGGAAACATCCCGGGCTGCGGGAAACCCGGGGGAAACTGCTGCTCTTACACCACGAGCACCCAGAGACCAAAGAGGCAGCCCTGAGCTCTGCAAGAGAGGAGCTGGAGCGGGGACCAGGGGGTGAGCTGCAGCCAGGAGGAGTGAGGGGGGGCTGCCTGCAGGCACTGCGTGAGAACACACTGGGGACGCTGGCCAACATTTCTGGCCAGCTGGCCCCGTCCCCTTTCTCAAAAAGCCTCCGCTTGCCCATCCTGGACGTACTTTTCCACTGGGCAGTATGTCCGTCAGCAGGGGCCCCGGACCCTTTTCCCGTTTTGGGGGCGAATCCCGTCCTCTCCCCTCCCAACCGGGTTTTGGTAACCCCCGGCAAACTCAGCACCCGGGGCGCCAACGTGGATTTGATTCTCCCGGCTCCCCCCATCAGCCGCTTGGAGACACTGTTCAGCACCCTGCTGCGTTTCCTCCGCGACAGAGAGAGCGCGGTGTGCCGAAAAAATCCCGGGGTCCGGCTGGCCGGGTTGGGACGGGGGGACAGCCTGGCAGCGAGAGCGATTGCCTTGCAGGAGAGGAACATTGGGGACTTGCTGGGCTTCTTGGAGGACAGCGGGGCCCCCGCGCGGTCCCAGCAGAGCCAGGCCGGCCTGGTGCACGAGCAGAACGCCCCCCGCGACCCGGCGAGCGGGGGCATGATGCACCGAGCTGCTCGGGCGGTGCCCCCCCTGGCTGAGGTGGACGAGAACCGCTCGCAGTTCACGCTGCACGAGTCGGGGGTTTTGGACATCTCTGTGTCGCCTGCGGTGGTTTTCTTGGTCTCCCAAGTGATCTGTGAGGTGCTGTTCTTTTTTTCCCGACCCTGAAAACTGCGGGGTGCAGCTCACCCTGTGTGAGTGGGTTTGAGGGGAGAACTGAGAAGCCGATCGTTCCCCCCCATTTATGCACAACCGCCTCGGGAAAACCCTCCCCGCCCTTCGCTGCCCCGCTTCTCCTTTTGGGGATGATGTCCCCTTTCCCTTTCCCCTTCTCCTGTTCCTCAAATTTGTCCCAAAACCCCAATTAAAAGAGACAAAGTTCTCTCTACGCAGGAGGACTCTTAAATTTTGTTTTAGCCAAATTTTCCCTTTTTTACTGTGTGTGTGGGGAGAACAACTTGTCCCTCTTTCCCCACCCCTTTCTTCGCATGAAAAGTTACGTTTCCCTGCAGAGGGAGATGCAGGGGTTTTATCTCTTGCCAGGCGGCCCTCCCTGGGGGCGGGTGTACAGGGCTCTGCCTTTTAAGCTTTTGCTGCCTCAGCAGCCAACCAACTTTTAGGGTTTTTTTCCTGCTTTTTTTTCTTTTGTTTTAAAGGTGTGAGAAAGTCCTAGGACTTCCCCCTGAAGTTGCAGATGCAAAAGCACCACTGTGATTTTTCTTCGATGACTTCTGCACTGGGAACCAAGAGCGACGGGGGGGGGAAAAAGGGGGACACTGAGGGGGAAAATGGGGGCCCAGAGCCACTTGGCCAGGGACCGAGGGAAAAAGGGGGGACAGAACCACCAGGGAGGGGAAAAAGGGGGGACACAGGGGTCGCCAAAACCACCAAGGGACATCAGGAGAACAAATGAGAAAAGGGGGGCCCCATTAGAGTGGGATAATGGGGGGATCCCCTTGGGGTTTGCGGGGCCTAGAGGGGCCGATTTTGGGGGGAGGTGGGGGGCTTTTTGTGGGGAGGGTTAGGAGGGGGGGGGGACTCCAGGGGCTCCTATGTGAGTTGTTGGAGGGGGTCTTAAGGGGTTTGGGAGGACAGGGGGGGCCCCTTGGTGGCTGGGGGTCCTGTGGGGTTGTGGAGCTCTCTGGGCTCCTGTTTTAAAAGGGGGAGTCCCAAAAGGGGTTGGGGGGGTGTGTGCTTTCCCCCCGGGCCCCTCTTTTTTCCAGGGGCCTTGTTGGGTTTTTGAGGATATCGGGAGTCCCACCGAGGCTGGAGTTTTCCCCCTTTCATTGGGGAATTTTGGAGAGGTTGAAGGGGTCCCCCGGAGGTTAGGGGGGCCCGGGGGGATGTGAGGGGACTCCATAGGGGTGGGGGTCCCAGGGTTTGCAGTCAGCCCCCGGGGACCTGCAGCATAGAGCTCCAGGGCCATCCCTTCCATCTTGCCGCCCTGGCAGCCCCTCGAGACACCTCAGTGTCCCCTCAGTGACTCCAGGAGACCCCGGGCTGCGGGAAAAACCACAACAACCAAAATTTTTTCCATGCTGATTGCATTGCATCCCACAGAAGGGCCAAAAACTCCGTCAGCCAAGTACTGGGAGAAAAAAAGAGTACACATTTTCAGCATTTCGTCATTAATGCAAAGTATAGTCTCAGTTTACTATTAAAAGGGAAAGGGAAAACAAAAACCTTTGTACATATATACATTAGCCCCCAAGATTCCCGGCATCGGTTTTCGATGGAGAAAAACCCCCTTTTACAACTGCTTCTATAGCACAATCCATCCGACCTTTAAAAATTATTTTGTTGAGGTTCAAGACATTCCACTGCTTTGTCTTGATGAAGCATTTCATGATGTGCATCGAATTTGGCAGCCAGCAGAAGAGAAGGCTCTGGGGAGACCTCCTGAGGGTGGCCTTCAGTATCCCAAGGGGGGCTGCAAAAAGCAAGGGACAGAGTCTTCAGATTGGACGTAAGGAAGAAGTCTGTTACAATAAGCGTGGCACTGGAACAGGGACACTGAGGGACCCTGGGGCTCCCTGAAGCCCTGAGCACTGGGCGTCAGGGCCTGGGGACGGAGGGGATGGAGGGCACCATCCCCCTACCCCTTTGCAGGGGGACCACTGCCACCCCCACACCTTCCCTCGTGCTCTGAGGGGCTGTGCAGAGGAGGAGGGCCTCGAGCTGTCCTACGGATGGCCCAGGGTCACTGTGGAGATGGGACAGGGGCTGTGGCTGCTGCCCCCAGGGGACCCACATCCCGCCCTGGGCTGCTGACAGCCCTCCTCCTGCCCAAAGTCCTGCGGCACAAACCCTGCAGGGACGAGGCTTCTCCATGGTCAGAGACACCTTCTGACATCCTCTGCTGACCAACGGGGTCCTCTGAAGAAGAACAAAGACCCTGATGGTCACTGACATCCTCCAGTGATCAAGAAAGACCTCAGCAAAGCCACGCTCTGTGTGTCTGTGTCCTTGTCCCCACGCTCAGCAGGAACCGCTGACGTCTGTCCCTGCCTGGCAGAGGCCGCCCCGAAGTGCTGGGAGGGGTCCCCAGCTCCATGCCCCACGCCCCACGTCCTGCACCCGTGGATCTCTCCATCTCCTCTGTGCTGCCTCCTCCAAAACCCTAAAGGACGGAGCTCCCCATGCTGCCAAGCAGCCCCAATACCCTCCCTCCGCTCGCTCCCAATTCATCCCTCTAGTTCCTGCCAAACCCTTCACCCTCTGTTCCCCCTCCACGCACACCATGTCTCCAGGTCACTCTCCTGTTACCCTCTCCCTTATCGCAGCCAATTGCCCCTCACTTAGATCTGCTTCAGCCCTCCTCCTTCACTCACAGTTCCCCTCCATCACCACCCAACATGGAGTCCCCAAATCCCCTCCCTTAGGCACCTCAAATCTCCTCTCCGATGACCCATGACACCCTCTGTTGATTCATGAAGCCCTCTGACAGTCAGTGAAGATCTCTGGTGATCAGTGGAGCCCTCTGACAGCCAACAAAGCCTTCAGATGACCACTGACAATCTCTGATGGCAAACTGAGCCCCCGATGATCAGCGGGTTGCTGCTTCAAGAGCAGGAAAGGGAAGCGGAGGGTGAGAAAGAATATTTTGACCTCGTTTGGTTGATAGCACGCTTTGCTCATCATGGCATAGAGATTTGTTTGGATTTAATCAAGCCCAGAATTCACACACACAAGTGTGACAGCATCACAGCTGTGTGTGCTGCCCGCTGCCTGGGACCGGCTGCCCGATTCTAAGTCCTCCTCCAAGAGGCTCGGCTGCTCCTCAGCGATGCCGACCTGCTCCTCACGGAGGTGCTGCTGTCCGGGCACTCGGGCTGCGCTTGGGGTGGGCTGCACTGGAAAGACACCGGGTCACAATCCAGGCTGGGGACTGCGATGTGTGCGGGGCTCAGGTCAGAAAGGCTCGGTTCATCAGCCAAGAAGCCCGCTCGCACCGGCAGCAGCGCAGCCGGCAGCAGCAGGAGGCGATCGCCCCGCGCTCAGCCCCGCCCCGCACAGCGCCGGCCTCGCGCCGGCAAGGATCGGCCCGGGCGGGAGGGCGGAGCGGGGCGGCGCGGGCGCGGGCTCGGCCTCGCCGCGGTCCCTCGCGTCCCCGCCCTCCTCGTCGTCCTCCCGCAGCCCCAGCCGGGGCCCGGCCGCCCCGGGGCCCTGGAAGCGGAGCGGGCGCACGGCGCGGGGCGGGGCGGCGCCGCGGGCAGCCGGGCCGGGCCGGGGCCAGGCGGGACGCGCGCGGTGATGACGGAACGACCGCGCCAGCGCCGGCGGAAACGACCCCGCGCGCAGCACCCGCCCCATCCGGCGGGCCGACCAATGGCAGCGCGGAGGAGGGGGGAGAGCGCGGGCTCTCCGCCAATGGCGGCCGCGGACGGGGGTCGGCACGATGGCGGCGGCGCGCCGGCGGAGTCGCGGGGCTTTGTGCGTGGAAAGCGGCGCTCCGCCGCCCCGCGTCGTCGCCGCCGCCCGCGCCGTGCCTCGGGGACGCCGGGCGGTCGGGGGAAGGCGGCGCGGGGGCACCGCCGCCGGCCCCGTCCGTCCCCCGTCAGAAGCGAGCCGTCCTCCGTCGTTGCGCCGTTAGGCTGGGAGCTGGTTGGGAACGCGGTCATTTCTCCGTTTGTTGCTCTGAATGGTAAACGATTAAATGTTCAGCGTTCGTTTTTCTGTGTTTCGGCCTGCGGTCAATTCTGCAGCTCCGGAAAGACCCCCCATCCCCGTGCCCACCTCAGGCTAAGGACGGGGCACCGCAAATGGCCGCGTCATAGGACTGCAACCACCTGCCCCGTTCCTCCCCCCAAATCCCCTCCCCTCCTCAGCACTGGGTGGGAAACGCTGGGGCGGGGATTCCGGGAGAGCTGGGGCGGCTCAGCCTGCAGCAGAGGAGCTCGGGGGGATCCCGGGCACGGCCGTCGGTCCCCGCAGGGAGCTGCGGAGAGGACGGAGCCGGGCTGCGCCCTGCGGTGCCCAGCAGCAGGACCGGAGGCACTGGGCACACGCTGCAGCACGGCAGGTTTCCCTGGATGTCACCACTGAGCCCTCAGCTCGGCTCAGTGCCCGGGTTGGATATTTTTGCCAGTGCTCACGATGCAGGAGATGAGTGCATCCCTGTGAAATCCACCGGGCATCCTAAGGCACGAGGTGCTGCTGGCGCTCCTGAGGTTTTTAAGGAGCAGCAGGGAAAACTGGAGGGCTCGGGGCAGTAGCTGGGGGCTCTTTAAGGGACTTTGAGGTGCCGTGGGTTCCGAATTGCGGTTTTCCTCATGGTTCACACAGAAGGTGGCAGTTTGGCTGAGAACCTCGAGGTGGCAGCAGGACCCCAACAACAGAAACGTCCGCTGCCCAGAGCCCCGTGTGTGGCTGTGGGAAAGATGCAGGGTGGGATAAACGTAGAACGTGCACAGGAGGTTATCAGATCGAATTTGAAGTTGGCACCAAGCTTCCCCCAGCAGCTCTTTGCAGGCAGCTCAGCCGTCGTGTTTTATTCTCTCCTCACCTCAGCCCAAAAGTATTGTCCTCATCTGCCAGCAGCTGTTACCTCCGACCTCGTCGCTGCGCAGTGCTCCAACAGCACCAACTAGCAAACACGTCCAATAAATGCTAGTAAAAATTCCTGCATCAAAAAGAAACAAAGATGGCAAGGCCGGGCAGAAATAGGCAGTGTGCATGTTGAAAGGCATTTCAGAGCCTAATGGCTCTTGCTACAGCACACCTGACTCGTGTTAAAAGCTGAACAGTCACAAGAATACCTGTTTCCATCAATTGCCATCATCCACAACAGCCAGACTTCTGAGGTCACCCGGCCCAAACATTCTTTTTGCTCAGCACTTTATTCCTGCAAGAGAGATTTGATCACGGCACGTGCATCAGTCTTCAAACACCCCATCCTAGCAGCAAGGAGCAAGGAGTGGCACTAGTACTTCTTCACTGGTGGGAATCCCAACAGCAGGTGTTGTGCTAAAGGTGTGAGGTGAAGGGAACATCCCTGTCCAGATATCAGTGTTAGTACGGAAGGTTGGGTTGTGGCATGCTGACTAGAAGAAAAAATAGGACTGTTACCTCGTACTTTTTTCTTTTTGCCTCTCTCATCATGAAGGTGATCTGAGGATGACCAAAGCCTGTTGCCGTGAGCTTTGCTGAACCCACCAATATTGTGGCTTAGAGGTATTACACCAGCACACGGCACAGGAGAACTCTGTAACCTAAGTGCCAAGGGAAGAAGAAGGGGAACTGTTTAAATTCATTACCTCCTGTAAACTGATAGTCATTGGCTTCTTGTCACACCCTACTCCCATAAAGCAGGATAACAAGGATTTAACGATGTTTACAAACGTGGTAGAGATTGCTGTATGCACCCAAGCACACACGGCTGAGCGCGCTCTCCTGTCTCTATCCCAATTCTAGAAACACCCACATACAGATGTGCACGTGTCCCTATTGCTTCTCCTCGTTCCCCTGGGGCTCCGCTGACCACGATGAGGCCATGTTGGTCTTGGTTGGAGAGCAGAGCTGGTGCTCTGGTGAGCGTGCTGCACACGGAGACTGAGCTGTGAGCCTTCCTTGGAGCAGATCACCTGTGAGAGCCGTCAGAAGCAGCGCTGCGGCGTGTGTGTGAGCTGGGCACAGCTCAGGCTGAGCGGTGACCAGGTGAGCTGGGTTTGGTGCTGGCTGGTTGCCGGGAGGTGTCTCAGCAGAAAAGCTGGGCTGGGGAGGAGTTCCCAGCTCCAGCAGTGCCCCCCAGCACGGCTGTTTCCAGAGGAAATGGGTTCTTGCTGTGATTCCATCCCGCGTTTCGGTGAGGATGGTGAAATGTCCTTCCTCCCCTGGTAAATTGCTGCCAGGCCCCCGCCTTCATGTCAGACCCAGAAAAGGAAGGAGAGCACCAACATCACAGAGTTCAAGTTGTGCCTTGCTGTCCCACGGATGGCTGGGTGCAGAGCTGTTGAGGAGATGGAGAAGAGCACTTGCTGACACAAGCCATGCAGTCAGACACGAGCTGGAGCTGGCGTTGGGCAGCTCTTGCAGCCAGCTGATTTCCAGACATCGCCCTCCTCAAAAAAAGACTAAATTGCATGGCCGAAGAAAGCTGGGAAAATGCTTCTTCCTCATGATTTTTCACTTGTTGATAGTTTCTGCAGGGTTCCTGTCCAAAAGGGGATTTTGGGGATCGAGGCAGTCTTAGGAAGAGTGAAGCCAGCTCTTTCCAAGAGCAGAGAAGTTCCCATGGAAAGAGCCCTCGGAACTTCAGCTTCCTCTGAGACAGCGGTCATGTCTCAGCAAGGGGACGACCGCAGGTCCAAGTCCTGCTCTGTGAGAGGAAAGGTATGGCTGGGTTTCTTTGGCTTGGTTCTTCCTCCTTTTTCTCATTTTTAAGGGAAGGGACGGAGCAGGGGAGCCCTGCTGGTCCGTTGTGACCTCAGTAACCAGTTGGATTCTGCGCTCACTGCTGACAGCCCGGGCTAATGGCGTGGACATGGCTTAGGCTGTATTTTCCCTTAGTGGTAATTAATCTCTCAGCGCTCTGATAATCTATCTCTGGCACGACCTGGAAGCTCTGTGCAAACCTTGGCTGCCCGTCCCCACCGACGTTTCTTCCTTTCTCTCCTCAGAAGCAGCGCCGCGCGGTTCCCCGCGATTGGGAGCAGCATCCAGCTGACTGCCAGAGATCCAACTGCGCCCTGCAGCGCACAGAGGGACGCGATGGGGACGCACCGTCCTTCCTGCCACGCAAAAGTGAGTTTCTTCAGTCCTCTGTCATGAAGGATGGAGGAATGCACTTTGAGCATTACTTCTGAGGGTGCAGTGCTGCAGGGGATGTCAAGTAACCATCGTGGAAGCTTTGGAGATGCCAACAGTGGCAGTGGATGGCAGTAGTGAGACAGATGTCTGTGTATCAACAATGGTGCTTAAGTTGAGTAAATTCCCTTTAGGGCCAAAAAATACCTTCCTCAACTTTTGCACCTTTTCTTTGGTGGTGCACCTTTGCTCTGCAGAACGCAGAGCTGTCAGGCAGACCAGGGTTCCTGTGCTGCCATCTGAGCAGGAATGAGAGCAGTAATGCTTTGTGCAAGCGCACTGCAGCTTAAACATGAGTTTCTGCTCTGGCTGTAGAACAGGAAGCCAGAGGAGGAGCACGGAGTGTGGCACAGCACCCAAGAGAGGTACAGACACACAGCAGGCATCTGGGTTTGGTGCCCTGTCTTTCTAGTTAGGCTTTCTGTCTGTCCTTTCCTGGGACTGTTGTCGTTGTGTGTTGCTCTAGGTCTTAATCCCTGGGGACTGCAGTTACCTTTGCTGTCCCAGTTGGAAGTGGGACCCCACAGTTCAGCCAAGATCCTAAGATCCATTGCTGTGAACACTCGAGATGAGATTTCCCAGTATTGTGGCCCGTTTTGCAGACTGAAGGTAGTGCTGGACTCACTGACTGTTGCTGCTTCCCCTTTCTTGATTCTAACAGGGAGAGGTGCTGAGCCGAATGGCAAAATCTTGGTGAAAGCTCCTCTCCAGGCTGGAGAGGAGAGCGGAAAGGAAGAGGGCTGCTCTGAGAGCTGCCGCTGCATGTGCAGAGGTGAGTCGTTGGTGAGCGCAGACACGGCTCTCGTTGTTCTCTGTCTGTCAGGCACGAAGGGGATTGTAGAATGCTGGGGGAAGCGGTGTCCTATTTTGACACTTGCCTTGCTTCTTTCCAGTCCTCCGCAATGAACAGCCTTGTGGAGATGATGGAGAAGCTGCAGCTGAAGGACTGAGCGGAGGAGCATCGGAAGGCTGCGGCTTCATGGCAGCAGCCCAGCTTGGCACTCCGGTTGCAGTCCATCAATAAACAGTTGGAGTTCTGTATTCACAAAGAGCGCACGGCCCGATTTGTCCAGCGGCACTCAGTGAGCTGCTGCACCACCTCCTCGCAATCCCACTGGCGGCGCTGGGTCAGAACTCCCACAGCTCCGTCAGGGAATGCTGCAGCTTATCGAAGCAGTGGCCTGAGCACAGGCGCGCTGAGATGGAGAACGGCTCCATGGAGCTGCCTGAGCTTCTCGGGGCAGCGCTGAGCGTAAGTGAGCGTGTGCCCCTCACCCTGCAGGCGTCTCTGTTGGGGGAAGAGAGGCTCCGCCGGCCGCTGATCCCAGAAGGCAGAGGTGTTCTCCTGACTTCTCTGCAGTGCTGCCTTCCTTCATCATCCCCCCTCTCTTCAGCCGTTTGGATGCCTCCCTCGGGGTGGAGCTTGAGTGACTCTCATCGCTGCATGGCTTCGTACTGAGTGGTGTGGAATTTTCTGGCTTGGCTTTTAAAAGCTAGGCTGAAAGCTGCAGCGTGCGTGTTAAATGTGGGGTTGTAGCACCATGGAAGCGGATCGCTTTTGGGATGGAGCTGCTTTTGGTTTTCTAACAAGTGTATAATGAGCAAAGTTCGCCAGCGGGGCCTGAATTTGCTCTCACCTTCTCTCTCTCTGCTCTGTGCACGCGACCTCCCGCTTCTTCCATCTTTAGTTCTTCTGCTGAACTCCTGTCTTGTTTCTCTTCCTTTCTTGCTTTGAAATCCCTTCTCTGATACACCCCTGCTTCTCTGTTCTGTCTTTTCTAACTTCTCCTCTCTGCTGCCTTCCTCTCCTCTATTTTTTTTCTGTACTTTTCTCTCTCTTTTCTCTGCACCCTTATTTCTCTTCTTCCTCCTTCTGCACTTCCGTGCTCTTCTGTTCCCTCCTCTCAGTTCTCCCTTGCCCGTTCCTTCTCTTTCCCTATTCTCCTCCTCACCCTTCTGCCCTGTTTCTGCTTTACCTCATCCCGCTGCTGCGGTGGCTCATCTGCTCTGAAGTTCTTCTCCCTTAGTGCTATCCTCTCCTCTTCTGTTGGGTGATTCTTCCCCGTGTCCCCACTCCTCTTCAGCTGGTGATTAGTTCTCCCAGTAACAGCTCCTATTGTGCCATTCTTTCTTGCCCATATTCTCACTCTTCCTTCACCTGCGCTCTTCTGCTGTTCGTTCTTCTCTCTGTGCTCTCTCCTCTTTCTTCTGCATTTCAACCCTACTTCTGCTGTTCTTCTTCCTGTTTCCTCCCTGCGCTCCTCTTCTGCTGTTTCTTTTTTTCCCCCGCTTCCTCTCTCCTCTTTCATCCGCATCAGCTCTACTCTTGTGCTCTTCTTTCTTCCCTCTATCCTCGCTCTTTCTTTTGCATCTGCACTTCTCTTAGGCTCTTCCTCCTTCCCTGTACCCTTCAGGCTCTTTCCTCTGCACTCTCACGCTTCCTCTCTTGTCCTTTTTCTTCAGGGCCGCACCACCAGTCCTCCTCCCTCGTCTGTCCCTCCTGAAGGTGCTGTAGCCATCCATCACAGCAGTCGTGGGAGTGGTCCCACCACGTTTTGGTAATAGCAGCTCGGTCATAGTTAGCCTGCCGCACAATCACCTCCAGCTCCTCCTGCTTGTTGCCCATGCTGCGTGCATTGGTGTAGACGCACTTCAGTTGAGTGTTCTGCCTCAGCCCCAGCTCAAGCATCGTTCCCCTGGGCTCATCTCTTGTGAGCCCTGTTTTGTCCCCTTCCCCCATTGTAGCCAGTTTCAAGCTCTCCGATAAGCCCCACTGGCTCCTACGCTAGGATTCGTTGCCCCCTTTGAGATAGGTGGTTCCGTGGATGGACAACAGGCCGGGGGCTGAGAAAACTGCCCCGTGATCAAAGAACCCAAAGTTTCTGGCTTGACACCAGCCTCTGAGCCAATTACTCATCAGTTGTGCGTTCCAAGCCCTCTCCATGTCCCTCACTGCCCCTGAAGGCATAGAACAGAAAATCACTTGAGCTCCCGCTCCTTGAACTAAACGCCCTAAACCCTGAAATCTCTTTTCATAGTTGGGAGGTTTCTCTGAGCAGTCTAATCACTGCCAACTTCAACCGTGAGTAAAGGAAAATAATCAGCGGACCTAACCAACTTTGGGAGGTTCCTGGCTTTGTCCCTGAGCCCAGGAAGGCAGCACACTTCCCCACGGTTCGGGTTCAGTCTGCAAATGGGACCCTCTGTTCCTCCGAGAAGGGAGTCGCCCACCACAACCACCCTTCTTTCTTTCCTGACAGTATCTTTGGCCTGCCTGGCTCACCAAGTGTATAAACAACGAGTGTACAGATGTATAATGAATCAGGATACAGAAAAGTTAGGCTGGAAAGATTATCGCGGCAGAAAGGAATAATCAGAAATGAATGGAAAGCTTACCTGTGACCTGGGTTCATTGGCACCCAGTGTCATCCAGTGGTACCCAATGTCTCCCCATGTCCTCCAGTGGCACCGATTGGCACCCAATGTCTCCCAGTGGCACCTCAACGTAACCGATGGCACCCCCTGGCACCCGGTGTCACCCAGTGTAATCCAACAGCAACCAGTGTCACCCATTGACACCCCTTGGCTCCCAGTGGCACCCAGTGACACCCACTGGACCAAAGCTCAACAAATGTCACCCCATGTCCCCCAATGGAACCCAGTGTCACCAAGTCTCCCCCAATGAACCACAATGCCCCTCATTCTCCCCCAGTGTTCCCAAATATCCCCCAAATCCCCAATGTCCAACAATGTCCCCCAATGTTACCCAGTGTCCCCAAATATCACTGAATGTCCACCAAAGTTCCCCTAAGTTCCCCAATGTCCTTCAATGTCGATGTCCCGCAGTGTCCCACAATGTCCCTCAGTGTCCACCACTGTCTTCCAATTTCCCCAGTGTCCCCCAATGTCACCAGTGTCTCCCAATGTCCCCCACTTTCCGCCAGTGTTCTCCAATTTTCCCCAATATTCCTCAACTTCACCAATGTCCCCCAATGTTCCCGAATGTCTCCCAGCATTCCCCAATGTCCCCCAGTTTCCCCAATGTCCTTCATTGTCCCCCAATATTACCTAGTGTCCCCCAATGTCCCCTAAAGTGATTCAATGTCCCTCAGTGTCACTCAGTGTGACCCAATGTCCCCCAATATCCGTCAGTGTCCTCCAATGTTCCCCAATGTCACCCAATGTCTCCCATTGTCCCCCAATGTGACTCAATGTTCCCACATGTCCCCCAATGTGACTCAATGTGACTCAATGTCTCCAAGTGTCCCCAAATGTCCCTCAAAGTCCCCCATTTCCCTCAACATTCCCGAGTGTTCCCCAATGTCCCCCAGCATCACTTAATGTCCCCAATGATCCCCAGCATCCCTCAGTGTCACTCAATGTCCCCCGTGTCCCTCAATGTCACTAAATTTCCCCAGTGTCCCACAATCTCCCCCAATGTTTTTGAATGTCCCCCAAAGTCCCCCAGTGTTCCCAATGCCATTCAAAGTCCTCCAATGTCCCCCAATGTCTCCCAATACCCCTAAAGTCCCCCAATGTAACCCCATGTCACCCAATGTCCCCAAGAACGTCCAGTGTGGCCTACTGTACCCCATGCCTTCATTGTCACCCCAATATCCCCAGCATACCCCAATGTTTTCCAAAGTCCCCCAATGTCCCCGTGTCCCCAATGTCTCTCAATGTCCCCCAGTGTTCCCCAGTGTCCCACAATCTCCCCCAAAGTCACTCAATGTTTCTCAGTCTCCCCCAATGTCTCCCATGTCACTGAATGTCCTCCCAATGTCCCCCAAAGTCTCCCAGTGTTCCCAGTGTCCCTAATGTCCCCCAATCATCCCCTATGTCCCTCAATGTCAACTAATGTCACATAATGCCCCCAATGGCCCCTAAAGTCACTCAATGGCACCCAATGTCCCCAGTGTTCCTGGCGTGACAGAGCAGCCCCGTCCCAGCCCCGGGGTGGGCACACACTGCTGGGGAGCCCCCGCGGTGACGGAGGCCGGCACCCTCCAACCAAGCCTTGTGCCCTACAGGCAGCAGCATCAGATGGAGCTGGAGGCAGCCCACGTGCCTGGGGCTGCGCTGCCGGAGCTGGTGGAGGCACAGCTGTAAGGGGCAGAGCCCACCGCACCCTCACCCCACCCGACAGGGGTCTCCCCGGGGACGGGGCTCCCTGCAGCACTGGGGCTGTGCTGCTGCGCTGCCGGGCTCCCACCGTCCCGCACGAGCCCCGGCTGTGCAGCAGGGCTGACCACGTCCCTGCCCCGTGTTCACCTACAGGACAAGAAGGAGCGGGCGAGGAGATGAGGGCTCGCCTTCTGGATGCAACCAAAAGTTGCAGACCAATGCCAAATGGTGCACCCCTTTCACAAAATCCTAACGCAGGACTGGTGGCTGTGGCTTTAGACCCCTGCCAACAGTTATGGGGAGAGCAGCTTCAGGGAAGGGAAGCCTGCAGGGCGCAAGGGATGTGAAGTGCAAAGGGTGAAAACAAAGCTCTTCTTACATTCTCTGCTCTCTGACCTGGAAGTCTCGGATGGGGAGCGGAATAAACCCCCCCCTGTTTATTAGTAGGAAACAAAGTCCTACTGTTCCACCTGGACTGCCACAAGTCCATGGGGCCAGATGAGATTCATCCAAGAGTGTTGGGGGAGCTGGTGGAGGTGAAAAGGCAAGCTGCTTTCCATCACCTGTCAGCCTTCCTGGTCAACTGGAGATGCACTTTGGCCACAACAACCCCAGGCACCGCTATGGGCGTGGGGCAGAGCAGCTGGAAGTCAGCGTAGAGGAAACGGACCTGGGGTTCTTGGTTGACACTCAGCTGAACACGAGCCAGCAGTGTGCCCAGGTGGCCAAGAAGACCAAGGCATCCTGGCCTGTAGCACAAATGGTGCTGCCAGCAGAGCAGGGAAGTGATTGTCCCTCTGCACTCAGCTCTGGTGAGGCTGCAGCTCGAGTGCTGTGTTCAGCTCTGGGCCCCTCACTGCAAGAAGGCTCTCGCGGAGACCTCACTGCTCTCTGTACCTCCGGAGGGAGGCTGTGCTGAGCTGGGGGTTGGTCTCTTCTCTCATGTAACAGTGAGAGGACGAGAGGGAATGGCCTCAAGGTGCACCAGGGGAGATTCAGACTGGACGTTAGGAAATATTGCTGCTCCAACTGAGTGGTCGGGCGCTGCACTGGGCTGCACTGGGAGCGGTGGAGTCAGCGACCCTGGAGGTGTTCAAGGGACATCGAGACGTTGTGTTGAGGGACGTGGATTAGTGAGAACTCTTGGTGATTTCAACCCTGGTGATTGTGTGATTCTGTGATTCTGGATGGGGGACTGAGGGGGGACACTGGGGGGGGATGAGGATCAGAATGGGGGAACAGGAGGGGTGGGATGGGGTCGGGGGGAGAAGGGATCCTTAGGGTACAAATAGGAGGACTCACTAGGGGGGAACAGGAGCCTCTGGTAGTCAGAATGGGGAGTTTCATGGGGGAGGGAAGGGGGGGATGGGGAAGGGACTCTAGGGGTCAGAATGGGATCTGAGGGTTTGTCCTAGTGGGAGTGTGGGGGGTTAAATAGGATCAGAATGGGGGAATAGGAGGATTGAGAAGGGGGAAGGGGAGGAGGAAAGGGACCCTGGGTATCAGAATGGGAATGTGGGGGGAACTGAGGGGGGGCAGTGAGGTGGGGGGTGGAGGAGGACTGCAGGGATCAGAATGGGGGAACTGGAGGGAGGAGGGGGCTCCAATAGTCAGATGGGAGGGGGACCACAGAGGACGGTATGACCCTGGGGGTCAGAAAGAGAGACTGGGGGGGTTGTGGGTGAACCACTGGGGGGGGACACAGAGCACCTCCTGCCACCAAGCAGAGGTCCTGAGCGACACAGAAGCCCCACGGGGCCAAAGCAGAGCAGCATGCGGCCCCAGGCTCCCTGAAGCCCAGTCCCCTCCTCGGTGCCCCCCCCAAAACACCACCTGTTTTGGAAGCTGAGGCGGCGCATATCCCCATCTGCAGCACTGCGTCCAGGTCTGGAGCCCTCAGTACAAGGAAGACAGGGAGCTGTTGGAGAGGGTCCAGAGGAGAGCCTCAAAGATGATCAGAGGGCTGGAGCACCTCCCCTATGAAGACAGGCTGAGGGAGCTGGGCATGTTCAGTCTGGAGAAAAGAAGGCTGTGGGGTGAGCTCATTGCAGCCTTTCAGGACCTAAAGGGAGCCTACAAACAGGAGGAGAGTCAGCTCTTTGAAAGGGTAGACAACAGCAGGACAAGGGGAAATGGTTTGAAGTTGAGGGAGGGAAGATTGAGGTTGGATGTCAGGGGGAAGTTCTTTACAGGGAGTGGTGAGGGGCTGGAACAGCTGACCAGAGAGGTTATGGATACCCCATCCACCCCTGGAGGTGTTCAAGGCCAGGTTGATGGGGCCCTGGGCAGCCTGAGCTGGTATGAAATGTGGAGGTTGGTGGCCCTGCATGTGGCAGGGGGTTGGAGATTCGTGATCCTTGAGTCCCTTCCAACCCTGGCCATTCTGTGATTCTGTGATTCTGTGCCAGAGCTTGCTGCAAAGGTTATTCTTGGAGGGAGAGCAGGAACTCCATCTCTCCCTTCACAACACAATGCGCAGCCTCTCCCCAGCGACGAGCTCCGGGCTGTTTAATGCCTGTGCCATCATCGGGACTGCAGAACAAACCTTGGGGTTAAGAGGTTGGATTAGACAAGCGCTCTGTCTAGCAGAACTCACCATCTTCAACACTTTAAAGAAGTGACTTCTTGAAAGCCCTGAATCTGTGTGACACATCTGGAGATGCTGAACTAAACCCACAGCCTTCTCAAAAATGGAAGGGCTCTGTGGAACCGGCAGGAGGGGGAACAAAGGCGCACAGAGGTCTGACATCTTTGAACAAAACCAGGGCCACAAACACTGAGACATACAAACACGGGGAAATTCTGCATGCACGCAGATCAAATGGCATTACACATCAACACCGCTTTACCTCCGCCGCACCAACAGGCTCTGCAATGCCCCAACGTCTGTCAGTGGCAGTCTGTGAGGAACGGCCCTGCACAACACGCACACTCACGCAGGGGCTCCTCCTCCTGCTCCTCCAGGCGCCGCGTTCCTTCCTCTGGCACACAGGGCTCAGCTGGTGCTGCTGCAGGCAGTGCTTCCCGGGTCTGCCCAGCCTAAAGCCATCAGACAGCGTTAGCAGATGCCTGGTGCTCACATACAAGCAGAAGTGCTGGAGGAGAATCACCGCACAGCACAGACTGAATGGCTGGTGCCTTGCAGGGAGCAAAGGCTGAGATGCACAACGTCCTCACCTGCTTGCTTCTTGGAAGCGGAGGTTCAGCAGCAGCTCCACTCGTGATTAAGTCCTCCAAAAACATTCTTCTTTCTTCCTGATCAGGAGACTGGATACCAAAACCTTCTCCAAAGTCATTATTAAACAATATCTGTACCTGAAGCCCAAGGAGAAAACATGGTTCAGATTTAAGACCACAAAACAATCCTATTCTATTCCAATACAACTTCAATTCTGACTTAAGTTTCATGACTGGCATTTCAGCCACCCTTCTATGGAAGGGTTTAAAGGCAGGTGAAAGAGGGGGGGAAGGGGAAAGAGCCTTCTATCCCTACATCCCCTTGGAGCCCAACCTATAGCCCCCTATCATTCAATGGCCCCACACAGCACCTTATAGAACCACAACTTCCATACACCTCCTATAGGCCCATATCTCCCTAGATTCCCCCACTGCCCCCATCAGCCCCACTATGGCACAACATCCCTCTCTATACACCCTCCCCAGCCCCATATCATCCTATACCTTCCCACAGCCCACCACAACCCCTCATAGCCCCCATTAACCATTTAAAGGGAGAGGGAAGCCCCACATCCCTTATAGCCCACCCTAGAGCCCCATTTTACACTATGGCCACACATAGTCTCTTATAGAACCATAGCCCCATATACTCCCTACAGACCCATATCACCCTATAGCCCACATTAAACTCCCTATAGCCCCCAACAGCCCCCTAGAGCATGACAACTCTTCCTATAGCTTCCCCCAGCCCTCCGTCACCCTATCTCCTCTCACAGCATTCCACAACCCCCTAAAGCCCCAAATCCCCACTATAAACTCACTATTGCCTCACATCTCCCTATAGACACACCACAGTCCACATATGGGCTATATCCCATATCCCACTAGAACCCTCCTACAGCGCACCCACTGCACGCTATAGCCCCAAAACCACCTATAACCCTCCTAAAGCCCACCCACTGCCCCTTATGGACACATGTCCCCCCACAACCCTCCTACAGCCCACCCACTGCCCCTCATAGATTTCCCATAGAACTGGATAGCTCCCCCAATAGCCCCCTACAGCCCCACATCGGCCCTAGACCCCCAACAGCCCCCCACAGTCTCCTCTATCACCCCCATATCCCCCTATAATCCTTCTAGAGTCCCCCACCATTTCTTACAGCCCCAAATCTCCCCTAAAGCCACAATAAAGCCCCCTACACCCCCACATCCCCAATATCCACCCTATAACCCCCCCGTACCGCCACCCACAGCACCTAAACTCCCCCATCCCCCCGTATCTCCCACACCGCCCCCCGTACCCACAGCCCACCTCATCCCCGGGGGGCAGTTCCTCTCCCCGGCCCCGGCCCGGAGCCGTTCTCCCGCACATCTCCGGCGCCGCTGTCCTCAGCACCGCTCCTGTCGTGCCGCGGTTCCGTCTCGGTGCTGCCCGGACAGCTCCGGCGCGCAGCGCCTGTGGGACCGGCACCGGCTGAGGGGACAGCCGGCTGCCAACGGCCGTTCCCGCGCGCTGCGCCTCAGCCAATCGGAGCTGGCGGCGCTGCCGCTGACCAATGACAGGCACGAACGGGCCGGAAGTGCCCCTGACCTGTGAGAGGCCGGGGGCGGGCTGGAGCTGCCGCTGACCAATGAGAGGCACGAACGGACCGGAAGTGCCCCTAACCAATGAGAGGCTGGGGGTGGGGCGGAGCGGCTGTGGGGAGGGACCTCGGGGTGCTCTCTATTGCCATAGGGGATGGGATCGGGATCGGGATCGGGGATGTGGGATTGCGATTGGGATGAGGGGCTGAGATCGACAGGTGGGGGATGGGCTTGGGATGAGGGAGCGGGAATGAGATTTGGGACTGGGATGTGGGCAATAGGATGTGGGACTGGGATGTGGGGTTGGGATGTTGGATGTGGGATTGGAATGGGAGAGTTGGGATTGGGATGTGGGGATGTGGGATGGGATCTTGGGAAATGGGATGTGCATGGGATGGGCTTGGAGATGGGATGGGCTTGGAATGGATACGGGATCACAGAACCATAGAATCGCTCAGGTTGGAAAAGAGCTTCAAGGTCATCAAATCCAACCACAACCCAACCATGAAATCTGTTCAGCTGTGCTTTGGGTCTCTGCGACGTCTGTAAAGATGGAGGTAAAATACCCAAAGTAAAAGGAGGGCTGCAGTCAGTGATTTCTGGGAGCTCTGTAGAACTGAAGAACTTCTGAAACAAAGGGACGTTTCTGTTCAGCAGAGGGAAATGAGTCATTTCAAGATAAAACCTGCTGTCCAGAAAGCCTGCAGATGTGCTGTGGAACATCCTCTGTAGGCACTAAGAGCAAGGTCTTCTTTCCCTTTTCCTTCTCCCCTCCCTTTTTCTTTTTCCTTTTCCTTTCCTTTTCTTTCCCATGTTGTGCAGACTTTCTCATTGCGTATCTGAAATGTAAGGGAGATACCCCAAGGTAGTTCACCTTACCTTTTTCATAAATAGTCAGTATGGAATATCCCAAACTGCCGTTCTGAATGGCACCATCCCAAAATACATGGTATGGGTGTTTGTTTGTTTGTTTGTTTGTTGTTTGCTTGTTTCTGGAGGTGTTTGCTGAGTTTGAATGGTGGATAGGAGCCTCAGAGAATGCCAGGGTAAGGACTTGAGAACTGTGGTCTGGTTTGCAAATTCCCTTGTGTCCTTCTGGGCATGCTTTTAAGGAGTTGGTCTTCCTCCAGAGAGATTTTTATTATTTTTTCCCTTCACTCCCCTTCCCTCTGTTCCCTCCCCTTCCCCATTTCCTTAACTTCCCCTTGCCCGAGCTTACCTTCACTGGCGTTTTATTTTTTATCTTTCTTTTGCCTATTGACTGGGTCAACAGGAAGGACGTAGACACCAAGGAAAGGCATAAGCTTATTTTATTGTCTATTTCAAACAAAACAGAAACAAAGGTCTCCAGAGCCGCTGCAAGCAGGCCCAGCTTTGTGGCCTCGAATAAACTGGGGTAGGTAGCAGTGAGGTGGAGCATCCGGTTCCCTTGTCTCCTCTCGGTTTTCTCCCTGAAAGCTGGCCAGGGCTGAAGGAGGAGCAGAGAGAGCTGTGCCATCTGTTTTGGTGTAGCGCAGGCCTCTTTGGCAAGAGTGAGCGCCCAGAGCCCCGGCAACACGCTTAGTCGGGCAACAGACAGCGCAGCACAGCTCCCTTGTGAGCAAGGCTCCCCACCCTGACTGTGATGTCACGCGGTGCAGCGCTCAGAACCCACGGAGCACTCGCAGAGGGTGCTGTGCCGAGTGCTGAGCAGGAAGGTGCACGGCGCGAGATTGCTGGCTTCCGCCGCTTCCTCTTTCCCGTGGCGAGGCCGGCGCTGTAGCAACGCCAAGTGCTGGCCGCAGGGCCGGGCTCGGTGCCATGGCACGGCGCACGAAGCCCGAGGTGGAGCGGTACGTTGCCTTTGTGCAGTCCGCCGCCTCTTCTCCTAGAGAGGTGAGTGCCGTGGGCCGGCCGGGACCGCCAGCGGAGCTCCTGCGGCCTGCCCCGGGTCACGGTGCTTCTGGTTTTGTGTCACGTGCTGCGCGGTCGGTATTCCTGTCTGCGTGACAGCGCCGTGGAAGGTCAGCAGAAAGAGAGGGAGAGCCGGGCCGGTACGGTTTTGCTGCTGTACCTGGCGGCCAGATGGTTCCCTGCGATCTGGACGTGGTGCACAGACCGTAGAGAGCCAAGCGGTGCAGTCTGTGGGAGCAATTGAATCCCGACAGGTGCTGCTCTGCTGCTGTGAGGGGGTTCTATTGCAGAGGCAGGAGATCCAGCAGTGTGCTGCAGGGCGTGAATGCGCGCGGGCTGCCGTTCTGCAGCAGGGTCTTTGTGCGAGGCAGCGTGCATCTTCATTTTGAGCTTTGCCAACAGCAGCAAAGTTCTCCCTCCTGTGGCTTTGTTCAGCTGACTTGGTGCCGTTTAGACTGCGCAGTGTGGAGCGTGCCGCTGCCAAATTCAGAGATGCTCTTTACCCACGTTGAGATTCCTGTGGAGCTCAACAAAAAACCATTGCCTCTCTTCTTGTTGAAGCACGAGCAGGAGGAGCTGGGGTAACATCTTCACTCTTAGTTTGTAGGATTTGTTTTCTCCTGCAAACCTGTTCCAGTGCAGCAGCAACAAAAAGCTCAACTGCAGCGGACCCCACTCTTCTGATTTCTGTAGTCAGACGTGTTTGTGAAATGTGCCGAGTATAAAGATCGGTCGCTTGCTTCGCTGGTGGCCTCAGTTTTCCTTTGGTAGCCTCTGCCCGTTACTGGAAACAAGGTTCCTGTCTTCCTCCTGTCTCTTTCAGAAACAAAGGCTTGCATGCAAGAAGTGGGCTGGTAACTAACTGTCAGAAGTGTTCTGCGTTGCTGAAAAGGGGGCTCTCCCTGTTCGTTGCTTCAAATGTACTGTACGTCTGACGTGTGCCTGTCATGTTTGTTTTCTTCTTCCATTCAGAAATCGTTGAAAGGATTCACCTGTGCTAAGCTGTATTTTGAATTAAAAGAATATGAGCTTGCTAAAAGGTAATACGTGTGGATGTCCGTGGTTGACCTGTTCTTGAAAGTGTAACAGAAAAGCTAGTTGAGGTAGAGAAATCAAGGTCACGATGATGCCATTTTAAGGCAGCAGGAAATGGAAGGATTGGGTGCCACTGAAATCTTTCCAAAAGCAACTGCATTAGTCATATGGTACCAAAGAAATCATGGAGTTGAAGTGGCTTTTATTTCATCACAGGATGCATCTGTGAGCTGCTGCTTCTTTAATGAACGTCAGTACTTGCTGGCAAAGAAGTCGCATCAGTACGTGTAAAAATAACATTGTTGTCACATTAAGGTCTAGTCAAGTATCTAGAACGAAATGCAGCCCTGCTTTCCCTTTGACAGATTCAATTCCCTTTAGCTGTAGCTGCAGGGTGCGGGGGGACTTGTAGTGTTGAGGAGTACTGATCTCTGTGGGTTTTCTCGCTCCATAGATACGTATCTACTTATCTCAGTGTCCAGGAGAGAGATCCCAGGGCACACAGGTTTCTTGGACAAATTTATGAAGTTCAGGACAAGACAGAAGAAGCTGTTGGGTGTTACAAGGTAAGTGCTCCACTGACCCCCTGTAACGTCCGGCTTCCTTCCTTTGTAAATGGACTTTTAAAGTGCGTCTGTGCTGTGCATTCCCTGAGCTGAGAGAAGAAAATGTGTTGTTTCTTTCCTGTTCTGTATGGATTGCAAGATCAAGTTACCAGTAACCTTTTTTTGTCTTGCCTGTGCATGGGGAAAACCAGCGTTCTCTGGGGCTGAACCCAGTACAGAAAGATCTGGTGCTGAAGATTGCGGAGCTGTTGTGCAATAAAGACACCAGTGATGGAAGAGCAAAATACTGGGTTGAGAAAGCTGCCAGGCTGCTCCCCA
The DNA here is from genome assembly GCF_905368555.1 of Meleagris gallopavo. Lineage (NCBI taxonomy): Eukaryota > Metazoa > Chordata > Aves > Galliformes > Phasianidae > Meleagris > Meleagris gallopavo. The sequence continues at coordinate 6,412,235 of NC_139429.1, forward strand.
GGAATCCTGCTGCTCTCAGGCTGAAGGTAAATTCCAGCTTCTCATCTCTGCTCTGTGCCTTGGAGAAACTTTCCGTATGTGACTGGGTGCTTCTGGCATGTCATCTAGTCATCTCTCACAAGATTTCCTTGGCTAAATTACTTTAGCATCAGGAATCTTGAATCTATTACGTGTTAATTTCTTTGCTGTCTGATGTTTTTGTCCAGCTTGCGTGCAAATTGCAGCTCTGGGCTTTCACATGCGTTTTAAGGTTGATGTGTTCAAACCTGTGGGGAAACTGTCAGCAATAATATCCAAGAAGCTGAGTTGAGATGGGCAATACTTGATGTATCTGTTGTGACGAAGCTGCTTTTTAGATTTTTGGGTTTAAAAATGCAGGATGTAGGAAGTGCTGTCATTCTCAACTACTGTGTAAATGCTTTCAGTTACATAGTGTCACTTTGGCACTTAGTTTTATGCAGCACAGCAGCAGGGACACTGAGGTTCTCAGAGGCTTCTGTTGGTCTTCTGTTGTCCTTTTTGGGCCAGCTACTCTGAAACAAGGGGTGCTGTCTCTGTCTCAAAGAGTCTGACAGTCTTAACTTAGCATCTACAAGAGGCACACTGAAGGTTTTTCCCCTGTTACCTCGTTTCTAAGATGCTGGAGTAATTTCATCAAGTCTGTAGTCTGTGTAGCGGAGGTGAGCAACCTGTCAGGTAATGTGGTTGTTGAAAAGACCGATGTGGAAAAAGATATGAATCTGTTGCCTTCGTGTGTAATAGGAGAAGTTACAAGAATATAAAGCTGAAGGTGGCTGGAATGAGCTCTTTTACGTGACTCAAGCTGAACTGCGTGCGAGACCTGATGACGTCTCCCTTAACATCAGACTTGTTGCACTGTACCACTCCCGCAATAAATTACGAGATGCTGTGCTCCATGTTCAGGAGGCAGAGAAGAAAATACCTCTGGAGACAATTTTGGAATGGTTTTTCCGTGTCCTAAAGAAACTTGAGGTATTTCACCATTTTTTGACCCTGTCATAATCTTCCATATCCTCAAAACTGGTCATAGTCCCTCAGTTTTGTTCCACTGACCCCTTTTTCTCGGGTGTTTTTAATCCTCCAAAAAAAAGTCTACTGAACCAAATTAAAAACTGGGGATTTTCTTCCTAAAGTTAAACCTTGTTTCTTTTCTAACTTCAAGTCTAACCTAGATACAGCAGCTCCATCAGGAAGAGAACTGTTCCAAAAGTTCCTGGAACTTTACGGCAAAAGGAAAATTTAATGCCTCACCTGTGAAGCTGGGTTAGGTAGCAGGGTTTTCTGGAGAAGTAATGTCCTTCCCTTCACAGAAAGATGGGGGCCCCTCATCCTCTGATAAATTTTGTTTTTTGGGAAAACCTTAAATCAGCCCAGGACTTGGAATCAAATCCCAAAAATTGGAGAGCTATCAAGAGAAGCCATCTCCAGGCTCTTTCTACCTTTACTACAATGAAATTTGTTTCGGGAAATGTCCGTCAGTGCAGGGAGGCACTTGAAAGGAAGGGTTTTATTTTTACTGCTTTTAAAAACCAACCAAACAGAAACAACCCGGAACAGAATCTTTTTTTCTGAGTCACAAAACACCTAGCGGGCATCATTTTCCCTGAGTAATTTTTTTGTGGACGGGAGAGGATTTTCTTTGCACTGACCCCAAAGGAAGGTTCTTAGCAGGCTTGAACCCCAAACTGTGTATTTGTCCGAGCAACAAGCCTTGGAGAAGACCTGGTGATATCCTGGGTCATTTCCCTTTGTCCCTTCAGTAAGAGAACGTTGTTCTATACTTCAGCTGCCAATTCAGATTTCACAGCCATCTGTGGACCAGTTTTGTCCGGGCCGATTTAACAAAACCCCCAGCCATGTGAGGAAGAATTGAAGATAAAAAATGGAAGCAGAAGGCCCCCCCCGGTTAGAACATTCCCCTTCAGGGAAAACTGGTGGGGCCAGCTAAGCCAACTGACTTCAGGCTGTATCACCTGTGGCACGGCGGGAGCAGTGCAAAACAGTTTTTTGAGCCAATTTCTTGGTAAATTTCTGCTTTCCTTTCTTCCCATCATGTTTTTTTTCCCCCTGACTTCTGCGGCCCCAAAGCACGCGAGGGCTTTTCCCGGGACTTTGTTGCAAATGAGTCTTTTTTCCCTTGTATTTTTGATCGTCCCCTTCACTCTGTGAGGGACCCTGTGAGAGAAGCGGGGGAGCTGTCTCACACCTTCCTGGAAATGAAAGGCCAGCTGTACATGCATGCTGGGATTTTTCTGCTCACAAAGGCCCAGAACAAAGAGGCGCCGTGGAGCGATGCCTTTTTTTTTTTGGGGTTTTGGGTTTTCCCCCCTCCCCAAATTCAGTTCCCCCCCCTTTTTTCCGGGGGGGGGGGCCAAAAATTTTTTTTTTCCCCCCCCTTTCCCCCCCCCCTTTTTTTAAAAAAAAAATTTGGGAAAATTTTTTAAAAACCCCCTTTTCCAAAAAAAAACCCCCGGAAAAAGGGGGGGGGTTCCTTTTCCGTTCCCTTTTCCCCCTTTTTTAAAAAAAAAAAACCCCCCCTTTTTGGGGGGGGAGGGAAAAAGGGAAATTCCCTTTTTTCCCCCCGGGAAAAAAAAATTTTTTTTTTTTTTTTAAAAAATTTTTTTTTCCCCCCCTTTTTCAAATTTGGGGTTTAAAAAAATTTTTTTAATTTTTTTTGGGGAGTAGGAAAATTAAAAGGGGGTTTTTTTTTTTTTGCAGGGTACCCTTAAAAAGGGGGGGAAAAAA
>NC_139429.1:6422500-6438191 GCF_905368555.1 Meleagris gallopavo
ACTCTCACCCTCTCTGTTTCTGAATTCTTTAGGCATTTTTGGAGTGTGTTCTCTCATGTCACTTCTTTATGAAAAGAAGAGAAAGAATAGAACAGCTGTTTATTAAATCTCTTTGCTGCTCAGGAACTCCGTCAAAGGATTTCAGAGTGTTGTTTACAAAGAAAAGTGTTTTCCGTTCACTGATATTTGAGTATTTTTCAATTCTTTCAGTTAAATGATGAGATTGTTCAGAAGAAGTGCTTGAATGAACAAATAAGGGCAGGAGAAGCTCGTTTCAGCTATCTGGAAGTAAGGTTTTTTCTTATCTGTGCGTGCTTCCTTTGTAGGGAACAAGTCAAATGGAATTCCTTTTTTGTTCTTTCTTGTTGTAGTGGAAACATCAGTTTATCATGGCAGAGATGTATAAGGATACCTGTGAAGTGGCACAGCAGACGACACCTCTCATGCAGGAAGAAGCGAGGGCAGCATCCAAAGGGGATAAGGTAAGAAGTGGGCAAGGTGCAGCATTCACTCACAAGCCATTCAGCAGTGGAGCAGTCTCTGTACACCTGTAGAACTAAGAAAACGTAGCTGCTGCTTTCATTCTAATAGTTGCTGAGTTCCAGAAAGAATAGAGGGGGGAAGCAGGCAGTACATTTGAATTTTATACTGTGCGTGTGTCTCCTTTTTATTTGCCTGCTGTGTTGGCCCGGATACGAGGCCCAGCAGAGCAGGCACGGCCTGTTCCACATTGCTGTTTCCTCAGAGATCATGTCTTCCACGGGGTGGCTTCTGTCCCGAGCTTTGTCTCACCACCCATTAAATGGTGCACGGTCTGTCAGAACTCATGTGCTCTGGCTGCACGTCCGTCTGCTGCTGCTTTGGTTTAGAGGATCATGGAGCTGAAAGCTGAAATAGCTGACGGTGTGAATGTATTGCAGCTCCCACCCAACTCTGAAGTTTATGGGCTCCTGACTGTCCTTATGGATTGGATCTCAGACGAGCACCTCAGCAAAGTCAAGGGACAAGAAGAAAGAGAGGACGGTCAGAAACCTCAGTGCAGCGGGAGAACCTACATCCAGGAGAGGTGTTTGAAGGTGAGGGGACGTGAGTTTGCTCTGGTTCCTGCGTTCTCAGATTCACGTAGATACTGACTGCTTTGACTGGGAGAGCAGCAGAGGTCAGCCTGTTTTGTGTAGACCTGGGACAGAGTAATGGAAGCAGAACGACAGTTCCTAGGTCAGAATTAATGCAGGACCTGACCAGGGAGTGTTTGCAAGCTGGCAAACTCCGGGAGTAATTTGAGATTTGGGTTTGGGTTTGGTTTTTGGAGGCCTGTTTTCACTTGCAGCCTGCTCACACGCTAAGCTGACATTCTGCATGTAACTTTGCCTCTGTGTGTTCTTACAGCTTCTGCCTATGGCTGCGGAGCAGCTCCAGTGGATGCCGTTTGTGAACCCTAAACTACACATGCCCCTGGTGAGACTGCTATACTGGTGTGTGAGGCAGCTGGACAGTGATATTAAGGTAAATCCCTGCAGATATTCGGGCGCTTTGTGTTTTAAGTACACGTAGAAAGTGGGTATTTTCAGGGTGTATGTGTAACAGAAACCTGGCTGTCTTTGCTAACCATCAATTTGTAACAGAGAAATGGAAAAGTAGGGCAAAAAACCCCACTTCTCACCAACTGGACTTTCTGAGATCATTGTGTTGATTTTTGCACTGTGTGTCAAAACATATTTTTACATCCATATGCGATCGCTGTTGCAATAGTGTCTGAGCATCTCAGGAAATACATTCCTGTAAATGTGCTTAGCAGACTTGGGAGTTAGGAGAGCAAACACATTTTGTTCACTTTCTGTGCAAGATTAGCTGAAATTGATGGCAAAGATGGCAGAGCAGCATGGGAACTTTGGCTTTGTTCTCTGCTGAACGTCCCACTGAACTAATTGTTGTTTGTCTTGACAAGGAGAAGCTATTTTAAATGATTGCAATGTAAAGTTTGGTTCTGAAGTAATATTTCTGCTGCGTTTGTGATGAAAGTTTGCATGACTGTACCTTACCTGAACGGAGTTCTTAGCATTCCTGTTGAGACCTGCAAATGCTTTTGCAGCCCGTGCCTTCAGGCATCTGCACAGGGCAGCGCAGGCAGCACTGAGTGAAACGGGGCTTCCTCTGCAACCAGAGGCAGCTGAAACAACGTCAGCATTTCAGGGCCCTCTCTCCCCAGTCTCTCTGTGCAGTCAGTGTTGATAAGGCCCTGTGCTGATGGCGTTCAGTTGCCTTTGTAACGCAGGCAGTGTCCTCTGTGCAGATTCTGTTGTGAGACACGACCGAACCGTTTGCTGTTTCACACGTAATCCTCAGGGGAGCAGAGCAGATGGGAGCTTGGTGTGCTTGCATGCTTACACTCAGCGTGCACCTGTTTGATACAGGACCCAGCAGTGGCAGAAACGATGTCGGGACTGGCTGAAGATATTTGCACAGGCATCAGGAGGAATGGAGATGTGCACAGTTCTGCCAGCCGCGGTGCAAAGAGCGAACCAACATCAGCACTCTTCTTTACAAGTCCCTTTATGCCTATGAGGTTTCTGTCAACTGTGGTTCTGCTTGCAGTCGAGACACGAGGTAAGCTCTGGGTGGTACTGGATCTTTTCATTAGGACTCTGTGATTGTTTTTTGATCCCTTCACTTTCCTGCTAGTTTTCTTTGCTGCACGTAATGACACAGCACTTCCTCTTCTGTCAAGTGAAATAAGCAGCAAATTTCCACTGGTTCTAGAATGTCACCGTGCTCTTGAAGCTGGTAGATTTTTCACCTGTCCCTTGAAGGGCTGGTCAGCTGCAGTGCCAAGCATTTCTTTTCTGGTATAGTTAGCTATAAATGTTCTACGTGTGCCGTTATAGACCCATGGACAGATGGATGATAGAGATGGATGGTGTTCGTGGGTACGTCTGAGAAAACCAGGGGTGCAGGAGCACATTTGGCTTCAACACAGATCCTGCTTCCTCGAGGTGTCGCTCTCAGCAGGTGGCACTGCAATTAAACTTTTTGGTAATTAAACCTTTGCCACCGGAGAAGCTTTTTCCTTCGTACTTTACCAGGTGATCAGTGCTATTCCAAGATGCTGAGAAAGATTTCACGTCAGGAAATGAAGAAGATTGGACTGTTTCCCTTGCTCTAAATTCTTTGCATCATTCAGTGCACTGCAGAACGAATGGGCGGCTGCATGAAACAGATGCAGTGGAAGTTAAACTACAGCACTGGATGGAAAGGAATGGCAGTAGCTGTGTCCTGAAGTCACGGCTCTCCTTCAGATGAACGAGCCCTTTACTCCTTCAGTAGAGGCTTCCCAGATGTTGAAGCCTACGTGGTCTGAAGCTGTCCAGTTTCCAACTTCTTTTCTTTCTTAAGGAAGATACTGGAAAGGTTTTGTGTTTTCTTTGGTGTCCAAGTTGTAGCTGGTCTTTTTGTCCACTCCCAACATTTTTTAAGGAAGAAAATGAGGCAGAGGATGTCTTTAAAGTTAGAAACGTTAATCATCATTCAGCCATTTGACTTTTTTTAGTAGCATATACTTGTTTAAGTAATTCTGAGGATAAATATTCACATATTGCTTAACAGAACTGGGACTGTAGAAATTGTATGGCTTGCTTTCTGCTCTCTTTCAGTGGATTCCCTGGAGCAGGCATTTCGTTCCCTTACCAGGGACTTGAGGACTGGGGAAGGAAAGAGCTTATTTTTGAGATACCAGTGCGTGCCCATCTTGTTACGTCACCTAAATGCATCCAACAAGCAACAGCGTTCCGGTGCTCTTGATGCCTTACATCAGATGGCCACAGAATCCGGTAAGCTGGGAGAGATTTGTATTTTAAGTGAGGATGTAAAGTTTAGATGGAAACAAGTGAGGCAAACAGAAGTGCCAAACACAAAGCAGCGTGATTCTTCTCTACAAACAGCCTGACCTCTCACCAGCATTCATTTCTGTCACGTGCAGTCATTGGAGTCACAAGGTGCATTTCTCAACGGTGCGTCTCTCCTTCTCACTGTCAGCAACCCTAGCACTGAGTTGTGAGATGTTTTGTAGCGAGAGAAGTGGCAGGAACATTGCCTTAAATTCCTCACAGCTTTGCTTGGTAATAAAGTAATTAAGCAACAGACAAGTGCAGCATGAAACCTGAGCAGGACTGGTGCTATCTGGCCTGACTTGGAAGAGGAATCCCACCAGCAGGGCATCTGGCAGCAGCTGTTTTGAGATGCTGGATGCCTCGGCTTGGAAGGATAACGGAGTGACGTTGTGAGAGGGTCAGGTTTTGCCGTGTTGCTTCTCGTACAGGATCCTCCTTGGGGAAGGAGGAGCAAAGCTTGTTGAATGGCCATGGGGCTGGGCAGTGATTTCTCAGCAGCTGGAGGAACTGGCTTTCTGCAGTGCTCTTCTCTTTGGCAGAATCAGCTGCCCACACAAGTCACTGTCTGCCCCTGTTCTGTAGCACTCACTGACCCAAGCACTGGGCTGCTCTGACAAATCAGACCTCTGATGCTAGACACAAGCTGGGCTGCAAAGCTCCGGTGTGCCTTCTGTCCCTGTGATTTGGCTCTCTGGTTGCTGACCAGATCTCTGGGGGCTTCCTGACAGGCAGGAATGTGTTCAGGAGGGCTTGTTGGGACGCACCCTGCAGGCACTGACTGCACGGGCTGCTGCCTCTTCACACAGTGCCACTTGTGCACTGAAGGCACTGGCTGTTGGTCAGTTTGTGCACCTGACAGCGCCAGCTAGGAACTGCCCACAGGTTCTGTTGCCTTCAGGGCATGGTGTCGTGTTGGTGAGATGTACCCGCGTCAGGAGGATGGCACCGGGTCCTTTGTAGGTGCAGCGATGCCACGCCATTCCTGGTTCCAGCTGAGTTGTGCACCAGTGCCCAGAACCAACCCAGTTGTTCCGTTGTTCTCGTGGTTGCACGAGAAGCCCTCAGAAGCCATCGGTTCCCGGCCTGCTTTGTTCTGCCCCAACTTCTGCGGAGCCATTTTAACGCCCTTTTCTTTTGCAGGTCCCTTACAGCCCTTCCTGGCAGCCTGCAGCAACCGGTCCTTTTTCCAGCATTGCTCTGCCTTGCTTCACAGCTCAGGGCTAGACACTGCAGACATGGAGAAGCTCCTGGCTGTCCTGCAGCACCTCTCTGCTATAAGGTGATCCCTTCTTGCCATTATTCTGTTGGTTACTGTAGAGATCAGCACCCGTGGGAACCTTCCTCTTCCTCCTTCTTCACAACCTCTGCTTTGCTGTTTGCCTGCTCCAGTGCGGACAGTGCTGGACGTTCTGTGTTAGCAGTGACCTGTTGGTGACAAACATTTTACTGGATAAAAACCTCTTTTTGACTCTTTTACTCTTTTACCCTTGCGTGTGACAGTGGAGATGGACAAAACTGACATTTCCCAGATAAAACACAATTGATAGCCACGAGGCAGGTCAGGCTTTTGGGGGACTGTTAAACTTTAGAGCAGAGGTTCCCATTGCTGATTGCTGAGTGGTGGATTGTAACAGAGATCTTTATTGTGTCCGTGGAAGCTGCTGCTGGGTTTCATGGGTGCGTTACCTAATGGGATTGTTTCGTTTCCCAGAGCAGGCATGTGAGCTCAGCTGTTGTTTCCCTTAGAGTTCATTATTTACAGAGCTCTGGGATTTGCTGGGTTTTCTCAGGAACAAATCTGAACTCTGGGAAAGCAGTGTTTTCCTGTGAAACACCCTGGTCTGAGTCACAGCTGCCACTGGAAGTAAACTAAAAGAAAAGGGAGCCCAGAAATCCAGATTGTTTTCCATTGTTGCTTTTAATGAAGACGATCCTACAGCCAGTGCCAGCCAGTGAATCTTTTTAGCTGGGCTTTGAAATGCTCCTGAAGGTGAATTCTTTCTTTCTGGCACTGGCTTTGCAGCATGCCACTGTTACGTTTGCCTTGGTATCATTCTGGATTTTCTGAACGTCTCCCATTTCCGAATTTGTACTTTTCACTGGGGAAATCCCCTCACAGCCTTTCCTTAGGTTTTCATCATGCGGTGTCTCAGCAGCACTGAGTCAAGTGAAAGCACAGCACCTGATGATTTTCGCCAAGATTTTTCTCTCTGTCCCTTGAGAACTTTCAGCTGGCAGACAGAATTTACAGAATTTACTCCCAAAGCAATGCAAGTTTTTCCTCATCCAATAAGTCATTTTCTGTTGTGCCTTTCCTGTATTGCTGTAACTCGCCGCTTTTCAGTGACCAAATGTCAGCTGTCTTCTGCAAAATCTTTTTCAGGAGCAATCAGGAGATGTTTGAATTGCTTCAACTCCGTGCACTGATTGAAGATCTTCAGAAGACGGCAGACCCAGCCAACTCTTCCATCTGGACCAAGCTAAATTCCATTCTGTCCAATCTGGGAGCAGAGCAGAGTGGCACTCGTGCTGCCCCTGCAGACACAGCTCACTAGCAGCATCTGCCAAGCGACTCGAAAAAAAGGAGAAGAAACGTGCACATATAATAAACATATAATGAATGTACAGGACTGAATCCAGCAGGCAGTTTTAGCAGATGTGGGGAAGAGGAGAGGCTGAACTGTACGCATGTTTTCCTTGAGGCTTTCACACTCTTCCAGATGTTCATTTATCAGCACTACCTCTACGTAGCCACAGCTGGCAGAGCAGAGGGACAAGAAGCTCCAGGTCTTGCTCCACTAGCTCAGAGAAATGCCGTGTCTTTGTGCTACAGCCTAACATCTCACAACCCTTAAACAGGTAAACAAAGATCTCGGGACTGCTCCTGAGTTCATTTACATCCGCCGAAACTCAGAACAGACAGACTGGTATCAAAGCAGCACAAATTAGAGGAGGGAAAGGGCACAACTCTGGAAGCCTGATGGCTCTTCTCATGCTGCCACCATCAGAGCACATTTCCTCCCTGCTCACTCCAAGTTCTGTTTATCCAAGGGACTTCTACGAGCTCCCCTGGGAAAAGAGCTCGGCTTCTAAACAGGGGTTTTGTCTCCCTTAGGGAGCTTTACACCAGCAATCTAACATTCAAGGCTAGAAAAAGGAGACCCTTCTGCAGATCTGAAGGCTTTGTCAACAAGAGGAGTAGCAGATGCTTAAAATGGCAGAACTGACTCCAAGTTCAAATTGCCATTGCTTTGTTCTGCTCCTTATTTTTCAAAACAAGCACACAAAAGTCCATCTTGTTCCCCTCTTCTTCTAAGCCGTTTTTCTGGCCATGACCCCTTAGAAACACTCATCAGGACTCGTTTTCCAACACAGCTTCAGCATCTAGGAGTTCTGTAATGCTTCCACAGCGCTGCAGATGTGGTCCCTCTCCTTGGAGCCAAACCTCCAGTGAGGGTGGTGAGGCACTGGAGCAGGTTCCCCTGTGCTGTGGTTGATGCCCTGTCCTGGAGACTTCCAAGGGAGGCTGGATCAGGCCCTGGGCACCCTGATGGAGCTGTGGTGTCCCTGTGCACTGCAGGGAGCTGGGCCAGAGGGCCTTGAAAGGTCCCTTCCAACTCTAAGGATTCCATGACTCTATGGTTGTAGGACAGAGCCAAGTAGGAAGGGGTTTGGTGGGTATCCCACACTCCCTGCAGAAATACTTGAACCTGGGGGGCGTTTGACCCCCTCGACCCCTCCAAAATCCCTCCATGCCAATGGGACCCCCAAGATTCCCAAGCCCAATGGGACTCCCTCCCCACACCCTCCTAAATCCAATAAGCCCCCCCAGAAAAGGCAGGACCCATGGGAACCCTCAGCCCCTGCCAATCCCCATAGGACTCCTCCCAATCAAACAGGGGCCCAGAGAGCCCTACAGCCCAATGGGACCCCCAACACAATGGGACTGCCCAACCCCAAGAAGACCCCCTCCGAGAAATCCGAGTAGGAGCCCCTGGAGCCCCCAGTCCCAATGGGCCACAGCTGCCATCCATCAGCCGCCTGTAAATTCTCGATGGAAAGTAAAGGCATCGACAGCATGAGATGATCGAGCCAGAAACGGGCAGCACAAACAGAGTGGGGAGAAATGCTCTGAGTCAGAGATACGGCTGAGCTGCCCAGATCTTCTTCTCGGCTCACCACCCGGCTCAGAGAGTCTGGTGATCTTCTCACTGCTCGCAGCAGAGGAGCTGGACCCATCAAAGGAGTCAGGGTCAGGACTGAGCAGCACAGGAACACCTGGATCACTTGACCACTGCTGGTTCCAGATTTACCTTGAATTGCATTCTGCTTTTTGGGTCACGTCTCTGCTATGCTGAGAAGTATTGCCTCCTGCATTGTGCATCTAGCTCATCAAGTCCTCCAGGATTTACAGCTGGAACTGTAAAAGTGCCTTCCAAGTGCTGGACCTCATCCACGCTTGGTCTCACAGCAGGCAGGTCAGGGAGTCACAGGGTCGTGTGGGGCTGTGGTTCACACAGGGCTGTGGGTCACGTGCAGCCATGGGGTCACGCACGCACAGGGTTATGTGGTCACCTTGGGCTATGGCTCATGTGGGGTCATGGCTCGTGGCCCCACCTTTGGGCCACAGGGACCCCAGTCCCCTCTCAGGAAGAAAGAAAACCACTCCAACACTGCCCCACACCCCCCTTTTTGCCTCAAACCACTCCTCACATCCCCCATCCCCCTACATCCCCATACCACCCCATGTCCGTGTGCCCCATGTCCCGCCTGAAGCCCACATCAGGCGTTCTCCTGAGCAGCATTCTGCTCCTGCAGGCCGTGTCCCCATATCCCCCCATGTGCCTGTATCCCCCACAGCCCCCACAGAGCCCCTCAAGGACCTTCTCAAACACAGCAGCCCTCCCACACAGCCAGCCTGGGATCTCACACGTTCCCCGTAGTCCCCAACAGCACCCCGTATCCCCCCCAGCACTCCCACTGAACCCCCATATTTCCTTCCTAGCGCCTCCCCAGCCCCGTCCAGGCCCCCCTGGGATCTCACAGACCCCACAGTCCCTGACAGGACCCCCATCACCGGCCCAGGACCCCCACAGCCACCCGGGGCTCAGCTGACATGACAAGGGCTGTGTTTCTAAAGTATGCTACTAATATGTATATGCTATGCTTACATTCCACATCAGCCCTCACCCCTGTATTTGATCCTCTTGAAGTGCACTCCTGATAGCTCTCCAGTGATCTGTACAGGTTCTGAAGGCTCGAGGGAGACGTCAGGAAGGCACAAAGCACCTGAGGGCTCTCTGGGTTGCAATGGTCTCCTTGGGATGTTTGGTGCTCAGCCCATCGTCCTCCAGTGCTGAGAGAAGATTGCACAAAGTGCTCAGAAGATTTGGTTTGCCAGGGGCAGCAGCTGGTTGTCGGGGGTGCTTCTGTTTGGTTCAGGGCTGACAGTAGTTGCCAGGGGTATTTCTGTTTTGTTCACTGGGGCCACAGCATGGCCACAGTAGATGCCCTTCCCATTGGGAAATCAGCAGCTGATCACGCCACGGTCTCATGCTGGGCAGCTAGGCCTGCCCTTCGGCTGCTTGCTGGGCATCTGCCCTGAGCCGCCCTCCGTAGGGCAACTTGAATGCCTCACAGCACAGCTGTAGCCAAATGCGACCACCTGCCTGCACACCCACATGTGATTCTCCTTCTTCCTCACGGTAACCTCAACCTCGCCCTCCTCAGCACCTTTGTCTCGGATGGCTGCATCTCCACCGTTCTCCCCAAAGCCACGGCCAGTGCCCTCTGACAAGGGGTCCATTGCTCAAACTGTGCTGCTGAGACCTTGCTCAGGTACCGAGAGCGAGAGGGGACAGACAGTGATGGGCAGTGGATTCTGAGACCTTGCTCAGGTACCGAGAGCGAGAGGGGACAGACTGTGCTGCACAGTCTGGCTTTTTTTTCTCCTATTCATCTCAGCGTAGCAATCCTCCATCCATAAAATCTGCAAGCTGAAGACAACTGGAAGCAAATCCAACCAGCTGCTCTTCCCTTCTCACTGCCATGTCCTATGAGTGCTGTGCTGCCATCTGCAAGCCCCTGCACAATAGGACCTCAGACGCTGCACAGGACCCTTGTTAGCAGCACGGCTGCAGAAAACAACGTATTTGGGATCCACATATTTTTAGTATTGGTGTGCCACTGTGGCAAGCACTGCTGCTTGGGCAGTGGGTTCCTCAATGCTCAGTTGCTACCCAGCCCCTCGTCCCCCAGTGTGTGCACATGGTCACGGTTGCCCCATCCCAGGTGCAGAACCTGACAGTTGCTCACGTTACACTTCATGGAATTGGGGAGAGCCCAGCCCTTCATTTTTCTAGAGCTCTCTGGAAGGCCTCTCCACAATCTTCAAGCAAACTTCAGGCAGCGCAATGTGGAAATCCCGTTTTATTAAGCAGATGCTGAGAGACTGCAGTGGCCTACGTTCAGACGCACACCGATGCACTGAACATAGAAACAAAGCAGATTCCCTCCTCAGTAGAACTGAAAGGAATGAAAAGCATTGACCTCAAGAACAATAAACGCAAATGACACTGAGGAAAGGGATCTGAGGGTTCTGGTCGCTGGCAAGTTGAACGTGAGTCAGCAGTGTGCCCTGGAAGCCAAAGGGCCGCAGTGCCCTGGGTGAATCAGGTCCTGCTCTGCCATCCAGGCAAAGCAAGAGATTGTCCTGCTCTGTGCTGCACTGCTGCAGCCTCAGCTCACGTGTCGGGGGCACTTGGAGCTGCCCAAGGGATGGCGGCGGTCCCCAGAATGGGTCGCTGGGGGTCCTGGTGGCAGCCCGTGCTTCCTCGTTGAGCTCCCTGCTGTGCTGTGGGAAGTCAGGGAGCTGGGCGATGAAGCAAGGAGGGGCAGGGCTGCTGGAGACATCGGGGCTTTGTGGCTCCGTGGCACTGATCCATGCAATGAGTTCTTCTCTTTCCCGGCCGTCTAGTTCCCCCAGCAGCTCATCCTGAAGCAGGTCACTCTGCAGGTCTTTCTCTCTGACTCTGGAACCATCTCGGTTCTCCTGGGGATCCTCGAGAGCACCTGCCGTGTCTGAAAAAGCCAGAACATCCCCCCAGACGGCGACAGCTGCCTTCCTACACCCACTCTGTGCAGACACCCACCCGCCAGCTCTGCAGTCCTCAAACTCACCGCTGATCCAGGTGAGCAGAGCCTCAATGGCCACGATACCATCCAACACAGCTGAGCTGGTCACCACTGCTAGAAATGAGTCAGTGCTTCAATTTTACTTACACAAAAATACACGTTGGACAAGCACAGCTCAAGTCTTCTCTTTGGACAGCTGAACTCTCACCCATCATGAGCAGAGGGTGAGAAATCTTACTCAAAATCCACAACCACAAACGATGCTTCCATGCTGATTGCATTGCATGCCACAGAACGGCCAAAAACTCCGTCAGCCGAGTACTGGCAGAAAAGAAGAGTACACATTTTTAGCATTTCATCATGAATTCAAAGTATAGTCTCAGTTTACTATTAAAATTGGAAGGAAAAACAAAAACCTCTATACATATATACATTAGTCTCCAGGTTGCCAGGCATCGGTTTTCGATGGAGAAAAGCCTCAGTTGACATCTGCTTCTATAGCAGAGTCCATCTGACCTTTAAAAATTATTTTGTTGAGGTTCAAGACATTCCACTGCTTTGTCTTGATGAAGCATTTCATGATGTGCATCGAATTTGGCAGCCAGCAGAAGAGAAGGCTCCGGGGAGACCTCCTGAGGGCGGCCTTCAGTATCCCAAGGGGGGCTGCAAAAAGCAAGGGACAGAGTCTTCAGATTGGACATAAGGAAGAAGTCTGTTACAATAAGCGTGGCACTGGAACAGGGACACTGAGGGACCCTGGGGCTCCCTGGAGCCCTGAGCACTGGGCGTCAGGGCCTGGGGATGGAGGGCATGGAGGGCACCATCCCCCTACCCCTTTGCAGGGGGACCACTGCCACCCCCAGACCTTCCCTCGTGCTCTGAGGGGCTGTGCAGAGGAGGAGGGTCTCGAGCTGTCCTACGGATGGCCCAGGGTCACTGTGGAGATGGGACAGGGGCTGTGGCTGCTGCCCCCAGGGGACCCACATCCCGCCCTGGGCTGCTGACAGCCCTCCTCCTGCCCAAAGTCCTGCGGCACAAACCCTGCAGGGACGAGGCTTCTCCATGGTCAGAGACACCTTCTGACATCCTCTGCTGACCAACGGGGTCCTCTGAAGAAGAACAAAGACCCTGATGGTCACTGACATCCTCCAGGGATCAAGAAAGACCTCAGCAAAGCCACCCTCTGTGTGTCTGTGTCCTTGTCCCCACGCTCAGCAGGAACCGCTGACGTCTGTCCCTGCCTGGCACAGGCCGCCCCGAAGTGCTGGGAGGGGTCCCCAGCTCCATGCCCCGCGCCCCACGTCCTGCACCCGTGGATCTCTCCATCTCCTCTGTGCTGCCTCCTCCAAAACCCTCAAGGACGGAGCTCCCCATGCTGCCAAGCAGCCCCAATACCCTCCCTCTGCTCGCTCCCAATTCCTCCTTCCACTTCCTGCCAAACCCTTCACCCTCTGTTCCCCCTCCGCACACACCATGTCTCCAGGTCACTCTCCTGTTACCCCCTCCCTTATCGCAGCCAATTGCCCCTCACTTGGATCTGCTTCAGCCCTCCTCCTTCACTCCCAGTTCCCCTCCGTCACCACCCAACATGGAGTCCCCAAATCCCCTCCCTTAGGCACCTCAAATCTCCTCTCCGATGACCCATGACACCCTCTGTTGATTCATGAAGCCCTCTGACAGTCAGTGAAGATCTCTGGTGATCAGTGGAGCCCTCTGACAGCCAACAAAGCCTTCAGATGACCACTGACAATCTCTGATGGCAAACTGAGCCCCCGATGATCAGCGGGTTGCTGCTTCAAGTGCAGGAAAGGGAAGCGAAGGGTGAGAAAGAATATTTTGACCTCGTTTGGTTGATAGCACGCTTTGCTCATCATGGCATAGAGATTTGTTTGGATTTAATCAAGCCCAGAATTCACACACACAAGTGTGACTGCATCACAGCTGTGTGTGCTGCCCGCTGCCTGGGACCGGCTGCCCGATTCTAAGTCCTCCTCCAAGAGGCTCGGCTGCTCCTCAGCGATGCCGACCTGCTCCTCATGGAGGTGCTGCTGTCCGGGCACTCGGGCTGCGCTTGGGGAGGGCTGCACTGGAAAGACACCGGGTCACAATCCAGGCTGGGGACTGCGATGTGTGCTGGGCTCAGGTCAGAAAGGCTCGGTTCATCATCCAAGAAGCCCGCTCGCACCGGCAGCAGCGCAGCCGGCAGCAGCAGGAGGCGATCGCCCCGCGCTCAGCCACGCCCCGCACAGCGCCGGCCTCGCGCCGGCAAGGATCGGCCCGGGAAAGGGAGGGCGGAGCGGGGCGGCGCGGGCGCGGGCTCGGCCTCGCCGCGGTCCCTCGCGTCCCCGCCCTCCTCGTCGTCCTCCCGCAGCCCCAGCCGGGGCCCGGCCGCCCCGGGGCCCTGGAAGCGGAGCGGGCGCACGGCGCGGGGCGGGGCGGCGCCGCGGGCAGCCGGGCCGGGCCGGGACCAGGCGGGACGCGCGCGGTGATGACGGAACGACCGCGACAACGCCAGAGGAAACGACCCCGCGCGCAGCGCCCGCCCCATCCGGCGGACCGACCAATGGCAGCGCGGAGGAGGGGGGACGAGCGCGGGCTCTCCGCCAATGGCGGCCGCGGACGGGGCTCGGCACGATGGTGGCGGAGCGATGGCGGAGCCGGGGAACTTTGTGCGTGGAAAGCGGCGCTCCGCCGCCCCGCGTCCTCGCTGCCGCCCGCGCCGTGCCTCGGGGACGCCGGGTGGTCGGGGGAAGGCGGCGCGGGGGCACCGCCGCCGGCCCCGTCCGTCCCCCGTCGGAAGCGAGCCGTCCTCCGTCGTTGCGCCGCCGGGCTGCGAGAAGCGGCGGCTGACCGCGAGCGGCGGGACCCGGCCGGTGTCCGGGAGCGGCTCCTGGCTGAGCCGGGCGGCCCCGAAAGAGCGGCAGCGATCGCGCGGGTCGAGGCGCCTTGCAGCCCGGCATGGAGTCAGGCGGGCGCTTCGCTTCTCATCGGCTCCGATCAGCAGCGCTGCGCTGAGCTGCTGCCCCGCAGCTGCAGTCCCCACGTGCCGGTTTCCGTCTGTCGGTCGGTCCCCGTGCGCAGCTCCCGGAGCTGCGTGAAGCCGACGTGGAGCCGCTTCGTGTTGGCCCCGAGGAGGGAAGCCGTGAGGGGGAAATGACTGTTAGGCTGGGAGCTGGTTGGGAACGCGGTCATTTCTCCGTTTGTTGCTCTGAATGGTAAACGATTAAATGTTCAGCGTTCGTTTTTCTGTGTTTCGGCCTGCGGTCAATTCTGCAGCTCCAAAGACCCCCCATCCCCGTGTCCACCTCAGTGCAAGGACGGGGCACCGCAAATGGCCGCGTCATAGGACTGCAACCACCTGCCACGTTCCTCCCCCCAAAATCCCCTCCCCTCCTCAGCACTGGGTGGGAAACGGCTGGGGCGGGGATTCCGGGAGAGCTGGGGCGGCTCAGCCTGCAGCAGAGGAGCTCGGGGGGATCCCGGGCACGGCCGTCGGTCCCCGCAGGAGAGGACGGAGCCGGGCTGCGCCCTGCGGTGCCCACAGCAGGACCGGAGGCACTGGGCACACGCTGCAGCACGGCAGGTTTCCCCGCAGTGCTGCCGGCACCGCGCCGCTTCCCCCTGCTTGCGCTAGGCGGGCTGCACAGCCCGTGCAGACAGTGCCCTCCCAGAGGTGCCCGTCCCACACGGCGCGTCCGGCAGCTGGGGGATGTCGGGGTGGTTGCAGCCAGCCGAGAGCTGCGGCTCCTCCAGCTCCTCCTCACCGATGGTCTTCCATCACCGCTGCTGCTGCCGATGCCCCCGTCGCCTCGTGTTGTGCCTGGGGAAGGCGATGGTCACGTGCTGAGCATCGGCTGTGTTGTCCCTCCCTTTGTCTCCACTCACTGCAATGGGAGCTGAGTCGAGCGCACCTGCAGAGATGGGGCACCACGGCCTGTTGGGCAGCAGTGCCAGGGCCTCAGCTCCCTCTGTGAACAACTTCCCCCGACTCTGAAGAGTCATAGGCATGTCAGAGGTTAGAGTTTCTTTCTTCCTGTACCGTAGGGCTTTGCCTCCAGTTTTGGCTTTGTTTATATCACTAGGAATCGGATAGCAAATTAAGTTCCAGGCAGTGCAGCTGATGCACTGGGACAGCAGCAACATTCCTTGTGCTGCTTAGTTCCCAGAGATCACACCACATCCCGGACCAACCCAGGAGAAATCACACTCTCTGTGCAGATCCTACACAGCCTTTCCATAACCCCTAAGGACCCTCTTCCAAGAGTTTGGACCTCAAGCCCAGCCTCTTCCAAACGCTGAAAGAAAAACAACGGCTGTTAAATTTCCTTTACATTTCTGCATCTTACAGTACACATGGTTTAGAAAACACTATCACAAGCCTAACATGGCATGGGCTTCCAAGCCTCAAATAGCAGAGGTAACTTCTCCCAGCTAGGCAGGGAATTACCCATGTTTTCCTATCTAGAAAAGACAAGAATGTTTGCGTGGTAACAGAATGTTTATTGCCAGACAGCCACATCCAGATGTGCTCACGAGCAGATCTCTGCAAAGATGGCAGTCCGATAGAATCCCAGCCTGATGAAGGCTGTCCTGGAATTAACAAAGGCGAGTGTTTGACAGAAAGCTGCAAAACAAAGGAGAGCTTTTCACGCCATGGAAAGCGTGCGCAC